>NC_060193.1:28475144-28610144 GCF_021184085.1 Oncorhynchus gorbuscha | reverse complement strand
CATTACCACGAGCCCGTGCTCCCCAATTAAGGTGCCACCAACCTCCTGAAACTGAGGGTTGGGATGTGGAACTGGAGACAAGTGAGAGTGGAGTTGCTGGTTGGGGGATAGAATGACGGCCAAAGATAAAAGTGCAAAAAAGTACTGAGGGGCAACGCTGTTACATCCAATGCCTGTTTCCCTGAGGTTGCGCAAGTGCTTGCACACACACACACACACACACACACACACACACACACACACACACACACACACACACACACACACACACACACACACACACACACACACACACACACACACACACACACACACACACACACACACACACACACACACACACACACAAGTAGCACCAGACATGCACTCTAACGCATGCAGTCGGCCTTGATTTTTGTTGTCCTTGATGTCCTTTTTTGTTTTTGCATTGTTGTTTTCTGTTTTCCATTGCATTTCTCTTTTTTTTGTCTTTTGTTCATCTTGGGGAACTGTGGGGTATTTTAGATGTTTGGTGGTTGGGAGCTTGGGCCAGTGGCTGATAGGTCGCTGGTTCGGGTCTCCGTTTTTTCCCCTGGTGGGAGATCTGTCGAGGGTCAAGGCGGGGCTCTTGACCCTGGTTGATCCTGTGGGTCGCTCTGGATGTTGGGAGTCGGGCGTGCGGTAGCATCACCACCCTGGATGGTTCCGACCTAGAATATGTGGACATCTATAAGTACCTAGGTGTCTGGCTAGACTGTAAACTCTCCTTCCAGACTCATATCAAACATCTCCAATCTAAAATCAAATCTAGAGTCAGCTTTCTATTCCGCAACAAAGCCTCCTTCACTCACGCCGCCAAACTTACCCAAGTAAAACTGACTATCCTACCGATCCTTGACTTCAGCAAACTGGATGCAGTTTATGTCATCTACAAAATAGCTTCCAATACTTTGTTTTGTTGCCGACTCAGCAAACTCCTTCCACCCACCACTGCGACGTTTTTTCTGAACCGTCTCAGTGCAGCTCCTTCCAATAGGGGCGCTAATTCCCAATTAAATAGCCAGATGCAGTTTATCACAGTGCCATCTGTTTTGTTACCGTTAAAGCTCCTTATACCACCCACCACTGCGACGTGTATGCTCTAGTCATTTGGCTGGCCCTTTAAGGTTCTGTGGTAAAGTATATTTGATTGTATGTTTAATACTGGGTTTACGCCAGACCCACTGGCTCACAGGTCATCTCCTTTACAAGTCCATGCTCATTGGTAATTATATATGTCATTGTTGTTGCTAATACAACCCACGCAACAGAATATAATCTCAATGTTTTAAGGGTTTATGAAAAGTTTATTTCATCTGGTTTTACATACGTCCTTTGTATTGGCAACACCCACCCAAACTAAAAGGAGAAACTAGTTTTCTCTGGTACACGGCACCCCTCCAGCAGGTGTATCTCACTGATCATCCCTAAAGCCAACACCTAATTTGGCCTCCTTTCTTTGCAGTTCTCTGCTGCCCGTGACTGGAACAAATTGCAAAAATCGCTGAAGTTGGAGACTTATCTCCCTCACCAACTTCAAACATCTGCTATCTGAGCAGCTAACCGATCGCTGCAGCTGTACATAGTCCATCGGTAAATAGCCCACGCAATTTACCTACCTCATCCCCATACTGTTTATATTTACTTACTTTTCTGCTCTTTTGCACACCAGTATCTCTACCTGCACATGACCATCTGATCATTTATCAGTCCAGTGTTAATCTGCTAAATTGTAATTATTCACCTACCTCCTCATGCCTTTTGAACACAATGTATATAGACTCTTTTTTCATTTTTCTACTGTGTTATTGACTTGTTAATTGTTTACTCCATGTGTAACTCTGTGTTGTCTGTTCACACTGCTATGCTTTATCTTGGCCAGGTCGCAGTTGTAAATGAGAACTTGTTCTCAACTAGCCTACCTTGTTAAATAAAGGTGAAAAATAAAATAAAAAAATAAATAAATGTTGGGAGTCTGTAATGGAAATGTTGAGCGGCTTCACTGGAGTTAGATTGTATGTTTTAATACTTAATAAAACAATTATAAAATGTAAAAAAACAAACCGCTGCTGAATACGACCGGTGTCAGTGAACGTAGGCAAAAAAAGGAATAGTTAGTCACGAATGCTCTAGATAACATGTTAACAGCCTAATCAGCTCTGCTAGGGCCAATCAAATCGTCCGAGTGAGGGGTTCTCATTTCTGTCTGGAAGTAGCAAGCTAGCCAACTTCATTATTCCCCATCATTTATCAGTGCAATTTGGACTGCCAAGTAGCTGAAAAATGATTTTTCTTGCTCTGTCTAGCATTAGTTGTTGATCTCGTTGTTGTTGATGTGGGAGAGAGCCTGCCCTTTTCATGGTTGTTTGATCAATTGGACTGTAAAGTTCCCAAATGTAAGAGGACTCCTGTGGTATTTATATATTTGTAGAAAATCCATTCAGGTGTATTTTATGGCCTTTGGCGAATGTGTTCCACTGATCTAAAGTCGCGCTGTTGCTACTGCCTGTAAACACACAGTCCAGTTCAAAGTGACTGATGGCAAGCCCGCGTGGCAAGAGGCCTACTGTAGCTCTGAATGGCTATGGCGCACGGTCTGCGTAGACTCCAGTCCTGGAAGAGGCAGGTGTTTTATTTACTGCAAGGTTGATTAACCGTCCAAATGCACGGTCGCTTTCCCACTCTATATCGCTCTAGAATTCTCCCAAATGCCTCACTATATGCAATTGTCCAAAATTCTAAGGATGTATTTCAAATGTGAAAATGACCATATCTAAGTTCATGCTTGTCAGAAAATGTTTTTAAAAGTGTCATATTCTTCCTGCAAGTGTATATGAACAGTTTGATGTCATGTAGTGCTGCCAGTTCCACTGTGTGTGTGTGTGTGTGTGTGTGTGTTGTGTTTGTTTGCATTTGTGCGTGTGCTTCCTTGGAGGGAGGCTTGGCATTTTAGTAGAGTGTTGATCGCTGCTTAAAATAGCCTTCTCATGGTCTCCTCTACCATACAACAGAAGCTCTCTGGGAATAATTCCCTAGCTTCCATAGCCAGGCGTGAGATCTCTCCATCGATTGTGCACAGAAACTCCGAGCTATGAGTGCGCTCAACCCTGGAGTGACTTGTCAGCAGAACCAAGTGATGTGGCTGGGCTTGTCTGTGGTGGGGGAGAGGGAGGACGTAGGGGGGGCTGTGATGATCCCTAGTTGACTAGGGAGCACCGGGGTAATTGGACTTGCAGGGAATTAATGGGAATGTAACAAAGCATTCAGCTAGTATGTGCTGGGTATTGATGAGCTTAAAGGGGATATTATCAAGACATTGCTCTTTCTTTTTTCTCTTGTTCTCAGACACAGAAAAAAAAGAAACTTCTCATACAGGATAACTAACCGTTAAGTATATTTCTGTGTCAAAAGTAAATCCATCCAACCGTTAACGGCAGAGACAACGTAGTGGGAAAGACTCTTCAACTTCTTGCACGTCGATCCCCGGTTTCGACTCCAATTTGTCTAGATTTGAACCCGCTAGGAATCAACTCCCGAGACACCGTATTTTTGGAACGAAGGAGACTGACGAGTTGCCTAGTCAGAACCATGCACTAGGTCTAATTTCTTGGCTTTTAATGTCTTGCAACTTCCGTAAAGCAGAGCCAATTATCCACGAAGAAGTAGGATATTGAGATGAGCTACATACAACACTTCGCTCTCGCACAATCACGCACAGTATTTGCACGGGTTCGCTTCACGCCGTTCACATGGTGGTCGCCAGGGCTCCAAAACTGCGGAGAAGTTGAACCTCGCGCTTACACAACTTTCCCCAGGCCTTCATAGCCTATCATCTAGTTAAACTATGACACAGAAAATAGTGTGTTTTGTGATAACTGCACTGTGATTCAAATTTGGTGAGGGGAAAAAACACATTGTTTTTAAGGTTCCTAATTTCATTTTAAACGTAATGTTTAAACGTTTACACCCCTGCTCTATACTAACTCATGCCTTGAGTAGCACTGCCTAATGGTACTGACTGAGGCACTGTGCCATATACTGTTTGCTTTTCGATCTTGGCCCTGAAATGGAGACCGTCTGTTTGATTTTGGCATCCACAGTTTCTTTCACTCCTCTCCCTCTTACTGTTTTGAAATCCCACTATTTCGGTCTGACTGTCTGTCTCTTTCTTCCCCCTCTATTCTGCTCTCCCTCCTCTTGCTTCCTCCCTCTCTGTTTCTATATCTACCACTTTTTTCTCCCCCCACCACTATTCTACTCGCTCTCACACTCTCTCTTAATATGAAGAGTGGGTCTGCATGGATTTGTGGTTAATTAGCAGCAGCACCAGACTGCCTGATGGAAGAGACACCGCCACCTCTCTCAGGAGCGGAGATTTATAGCCCCAGCCTCACTAGGATGCCAAGTGCCAAGTGTGTGTGTGTCAGAGTGATAGCGAAAGAGTCTGTCACCAGCGCATGCGTGAGCTTAACATCCGGCATCGAGGAAGCCATGTGCAGAACTGGTGAACTTAAATAGATCGCATGGAAGTAGACCCACTCCAATTTGCATACCGCCCAAACAGATCCACAGATGATGCAATCTCTATTGCACTCCACACTGCCGTTTCCCACCTGGACAAAAGGAACACCTATGTGAGAATGCTATTCATTGACTACAGCTCAGCGTTCAACACCATAGTACCCTCAAAGCTCATCACTAAGCTAAGCAACCTGGGACTAAACACCTCCCTCTGCAACTGGATCCTAGACTTCCTGACAGGCCGCCCCCAGGTGGTGAGGGTAGGTAGCAACACATCTGCCACGCTGATCCTCAACACTGGAGATCCCCAGGGGTGCGTGCTCAGTCCCCTCCTGTACTCCCTGTTCACCCACGACTGCATGGCCAGGCACAACTCCAACACAATCATTAAGTTTGCAACACAACAGTGGTAGGCCTGCTCAACGACGAGACGGCCTATAGGGAGGAGGTCAGAGACCTGGCCGGGTGGTGCCAGAATAACAAACTATCCCTCAACGTAACCAAGACTAAGGAGATGATTGTGGACTATAGGAAAAGGAGCACCGAGCACATCCCTATTCTCATCGACGGGGTTGTATTGGAGCAGGTTGAGAGCTTCAATTTCCTTGGTGTCCACATCAACAACAAAGTAGAATGGTCCAAACACACCAAGACAGTCGTGAAGAGGGCACAACAAAGCCTATTCCCCCTCAGGAAACTAAAAAGATTTGGCATAGGTCCTGAGATCCTCAAAAGGTTCTACAGCTGCAACATCGAGAGCATCCTGACCGGTTGCATCACTGCCTGGTACGGCAATTGCTCGGCATCCGATTGCAAGGTACTTCAGAGGGTAGTGCGTACGATCCAGTACATCACTGGGGCAAAGCTGCCTGCCATCCAGGACCTCTACACCAGGCGGTGTCAGAGGAAGGCCCTGAGGAAGACCCCAGCCACCCCAGTCATACACTTCTCTCTACTACTGCATGGCAAGCTGTACCGGAGTGCCATGTCTAGGACAAAAAGACTTCTCAACAGTTGTTACCCCCAAGCCATAAGACAGGTGGTTACCCAGACTATTTGCATCGTGTACCACCCCCAACCCCTATTTTACGCTGCTGCTACTCTCTGTTTATCTTATATGCATAGTTACTTTAACTGTACATTCATGTACATACTACCTCAATTGGCTCGACCAACCAGTGCTCCCGCACATTGGCTAACCAGGCTATCTGCATTGTGTCCCACCACCCTCTTTTTATGCTCCTGCTACGCTCTGTTCACCATATATGCATAGTTACTTTTATGCATTAGGGGGCGCTATTAAATTGTTTTGATGAAAAACGTTCCCGTTTTAAACAACATATTTTGTCATGAAAAGATGCTCGACTATGCATATAATTGACAGATTTGGAAAGAAAACACTCTGACATTTCCAAAACTGCAAAGATATTGTCTGTGAGTGCCACAGAACTGATGTTACAGGCGAAACCCAGATAAAAATCCAACCAGGAAGTGACGCATTTTTTAAAACCGCCTCATGCCAATGACTCCTTATATGGCTCTGAATGAGCTACAAATGAGCTTACGTTTTCCGCGTATTCCCCAAGGTGTCTACAGCATTGTGACGTCTTTTTACGCATTTCCATTGAAGAATATAGCCGTAAGGGACCATATATAGCAAGTGGTCACATGGTGTCTCCCGCAGAAAATCTTGTGTAAAATACTGAGGTAGCCATTTTTCCAATCGCTTCTTATGAGAAACCAATTGCCTCGACGGATATATTATTGAATATGTATATGTTAAAAACACCTTGAGGATGGATCCTAAACAGCGTTTGTCGTGTTTCTGTTGATATTATGGAGTTAATTTTGAAAAAAGTTCGGCGTTGTATAGGTAGCATTTTCCGCTCGATTTCTCAGCCAAGCATGATGAACAAACGGGAGCTATTTCGCCTACAAAAATAATATTTTTGGAAAAAAGGAACATTTGCTATCTACATTTACATTACATTTAAGTCATTTAGCAGACGCTCTTATCCAGAGCGACAATCTAAGCCTGACTAACAGGTGTCTGTATATAGCCTTGCTACTATTATTTTCAAATGTCTTTTTACAGTTTTTATTTTATTTCTTTACTTACCTTCACACACACACTTTTCAATACAACAGCATTTCACTGTTGTATTCGGCGCACGTGACAAATAAACTTTGATTTGATTTGAATCTAATTGGTGCATTATCGCTGATGCGACCACACTCGGGTTTTCCCTTCTGAACCGGCTTCGCTTTGTATACGGTTTTGTTTTCTTGTGTATGTGTGTGTCTCAAGTCAGATGGAACATGCGGTATAGTATCCTTACAAACAACAACCATAACCACTGCCATAAGTGAAACAACAACAACGAGCACAGAACACTATTCTGCCAACACCCTGACCCTCTTCAGCGAGAGACAGCTTTGATATCATTGGGATAAAAAAAGATGCTGAAGGGTTTTGGAAAGAGCCTGGAGGAGTTTAACACTTCTGGATCCCCATGAAACACTACTGTCTGCTTCCAAACCCTGAACCGGGCAAAAAAGAAAAGGCAGAAAGCAACCCTAGCTCTGTCGAAGGCTTTCCATGCAATGATGTGAAAGTAATGGGGTCAGAGTTCGCTTCACGAGTTGCCAAGGCATCGTTCGGCTGAGGAAAAGGGGTCAGGGGTACAGGGACGTGCGTGGATTGCCGTAGCCTCTTGTTCTGTTTCAGCTTGCTTCAGGCTAGACGGTTTGGCTCGGAGAGCCAGAAAAGCATGGCGTGTGAGAAAGTATCAACCCACGGTTCTCGAGGTATAGGAAAAGCCAAATGGATGTCCTGCTGGCAGTCAGAAAAGTGTTTTGGAGAAAACGCAAAACATCAGGCCTCATTTAGTCTCGTAGATTGAAAAACAGACCCACTGCGGTATAAGGATGTCTCCCCCAAAAATATTTCCATTCTCTGTATATCTCTCAAACGCACGCACGTGCGCGCACACACACACACACACACACACACACACACACACACACACACACACACACACACACACACACACACACACACACACACACACACACACACACACACACACACACACACACACACACACACCCCCTTTGGGCTTTAGTGTTTCTCCTGAGGCTTGTTATCTCTCAGTGTCCTTGGGATTTGAGACTATCACCAGGCAGTCCGTGCAGAGCTCCTAATAACCACCCAACACAAGGCATAAGAGAGAGTACACTTTTATCCATACAAAACAGAAAGCCCCTACCAAAACAATACAGCACAATCTGGAGATGTTCCCTCTTTCCATTACACCATGCAGAGATTCCCAGACAGTGAAAAAAAACAACTTAATGAATAAATGCAAAGAGGAGGGAATATTCCAATTCTAGTTACCCATCGGGGAAACACAGTATACATAACACTTCATTAAAATAAATAATCCCTACTGTCAATTATATAAACACACAATTATTTTCATTGTGGTTGCTATTGCAGCCAACTAATCACAATGGTTTGTAATGTCAGCTGTTTAAAGTATACAGTGTGTCCTAGTGAAGTGATTTTTTTAAGGTCAGATTTTGCCCATTTGAATATCTTAAATATAGATGTGCATTTTCAGAGATGCATCTTCCTCCTTCCGAGGAGGCCCTCTGCCGTGTCTCTCTCCCTTGGCATCGGTTCTTATTAGAAGTCACAGCTCCATAATCTGCTCTGGAACTGTCCATATATCAATAATGCTTTGATCTATGAATGTTATTATACAGGGCTTAATTTATGGGGAAGTGTGTGAGAGCAGACAATCTTATGCAAACACGCAGCTAGCATTGGCTCCCATCCGTAAGTAACTCAAATAAATCAGCTATCTCTCTCGCTCTCTCCCTCATTCTTTCTCTCTCTCTCTCTCTCTCTCTCTCTCTCTCTCTCTCTCTCTCTCTCTCTCTTCTTCTCTCCTCAAGGCATGACACGCTGGTGCGTGTGAACATTACTTCGAGAAATATAGCCCTTTTCTCCCTCGCTATCTTTCATATGCTCTCTCTCTCTCGGTGTCTGTTTTGCTCTCTCTGTCACTGTCATTCTACAGTATCTCTTTCTATCTCTGTCCCCCCCTCTCTCTCTCTCTCTCTCTCTCTCTCTCTCTCTCGCTCAGGGAGAGTGTCATCATTAGTTGTCATTCTGAAGTCAGGCAGTCAAGCATGGCCTGAGTGAGTGTGATCAGGGACAAGGAGGGGTTTAATTGTCAACTGTCTGCGATGGGAAATTAAATATCTCTTGAGAAATAATGGGAACGGATTAGGCCAGGGCCAAGGGTCAAGAGTGGCTATCCTGGCAGCCATTGACTCCATGCCGAAGCACCCTGCTGAAGAGAACTTAGTGTGTGTGTGTGTGCGCAGTTAGGTGGAGACCATGAAGCCTACATTAACACGGTTGGTTTTCTACAGCACGTGCATTCATGCAATGGCGATTTATTGATCACTTTATTGCTCACTGGTTTTGAAAGTCAAGCTATGGATTTAGAGTAAGCGTTCTATTCCATGGCTCTTTATGCACTGTGTTTAGGAGCAATTGTATTTGACAGTTAAGGATGGAGCGAGGCGTTTTGAGCGGCTGTTGACATACACCCGCAAGGCTATTAGTAAATCATACACATGAATGTTGAACTTCATACCCGACATATTCACATTTTTCACTAGTCCAGACTTCCAATGGAGAAATCACCAGTAGGGAATTGCATGTATAGGACATTCATTTGAGTAGTCGATGTCTCTGAGGAAACTTGATTTGTATATTTCCTCTACAAAGCAGATGCTCAAATGGACGATTGTAATGCTTATTTTTCATAAACTTTTACTACTATACTGAACAAAAATATAAACGCAACATGCAATCATTTCAACGATTTTACTGAGTTAAAGTTCATATAAGGAAATCAGTCAATTGAAATTCATTAGGCCCTGATCTATGGATTTCACATGACTGGGCAGGGGCACAGCAATGGGTGGGGCTGGGAGGGCATAGGCCCACCCACTGGGGAGCCAGGCCCAGCCAATCGATAATGAGTTTTTCCCCAGAAAAAGAAAATACTCCTCCCCTTCATCAGCTGTTTGCACGGTTGGTCTCAGACGATCCCGCAGGTGAAGAAGCCATATGTGAGGTTCTGGGCATGCGTGGTTACACGCAGTTGTGAGGCTGGGTGGACGTACTGTCAAATTCTCTGAAATTATGTTGGAGGTGGCTTATGGTAGAGAATATTAATAATAATTCATATTCAATTTTCTGGCAACAGCTCTGCAATCGTGACGATTGCACGCTCCCTCAACTTGAGACATCTGTGGCATTGTGTTGTGTGACAAAGGTGGACCTGTATAATGATCATGCTGTTTAATCAGCTTACTGATATGCCACACCTTTCAGGTGGATGGATTATATTGGCAAGGGATAACGGTTAGGGCTGTAAACAAATTTGTGCACAACATTTTAGAAAAATAAGCTTTTTGTGGGATCTTTTATTTCAGCTTATGAATACATGGGACCAACACTTTACAGGTTTATATTGTCTTCAGTTATACGTATGCTGCTACTACTACTACTACTACTACTACAACAACAACAATAAACCGATATGCATGTGTGTCAGACTGTATTGGAACCAGGGTCTCCTGTGTGCCACAAGACTAGGCATTCTAATGCAAATCTTCAGGTCTCGTGCAAGTTTACTAATCACGTGAGTGTGGTTCACGGAAGCACCTCAGTTAAACAAAGCACCAGGTTTACATGTGGTCTAACAATATGTCTTTGTCTGTGTTCTTCCAGATCCATGACTGTGGGGACAATGAGGGGACCCAGGCCAGCCTAAGCTGTGGTGGACCAACCAGAGGCTTCAGGAGAGGAAGGGGATAATGCCATTGGAGTCATGAACATACCCTGCTGTCCATGTAACACCAGACAGCTCTGACACACTCCTCCTCAGTGCTCTCTCTACCTCCCCTTTTCCCCCCTTTCCCCAAAACAGAATCTCTGAACACGTATAGACTGACAGTATCTCTTGCCACAAAATTGACTTAGTTTTCCTAAAAAGCTATATCTGGATTCCAAGGACTGGGATTTCTATTTGGAATAAGGAGTTTAGTTGAGGACGGAACATTGTGTGTAAAATTATCGGAATTCCCCCTGCCAGTCCACCATTCTCGTTTTTCCCTGTGAGTCCCAGAGGCACCAACCAATGGAGAGACGGAGAAGAGAGACCGGATAAAACAGCAGAGAAATAGAGCAAATCCAGTTAGAACTGCTGAATTGGCAGGGTTGGAATCTGGAATTGGGTCCTGTGAGGGTTTTGCTTCTCCCACACTTTTCCCAGCCTAGAGAACTCTCCTTAGCGAGTACCAGACATAACAACCATTATTTACACTTAAAAAAAAAAAAAAAAAAACGACAACAACAGCTGCAACTACGCTAGGCCGAGCTACGTCCCTGTGTGGAGGATTTGAACCAATAGGAAGACGATCGGGATTTAGGATTGGGATCACAACCATGACGAGGGGGTTGAGGTTTCCCGCGTGGCCCCTGGCGTTCCTCAGTCTGCTGGTGACGACCCGGGCACTGGAGTTCGGCGGGGCCCCCGGCCAGTGGGCCCGCTACGGGCGTTGGGAGGCAGGCTCGGTGGGCGAGCTGAGCTTCAGTCTGAAGACCAATATCAGCAAGGCCCTGGTGCTCTACCTGGACGACGGCGGAAACTGCGACTTCATGGAGCTGCTGATCGCCGGCGGGCGCCTCCAGCTGCGCTTCGCCATCCACTGCGCTGAACCCGCCACCTTACACATGGAAACCCGGGTCAACGACGACCGCTGGCACATGGTGCTCCTCACACGCAACTTCCGCGAGACCCTGCTCATGGTGGACGGCGAGACCAAGGTGGCGGAGGTCAAGTCCAAGCGGAAGGAGATGGCGGTGGTCAGTGACCTGTTTGTGGGCGGCATCCCGCCCGACGTGCGCCTCTCAGCCCTTACGTCCAGCACGGTGAAGTACGAGCCCCCATTCCTGGGCCTGATCTCCAACCTGAAGGTGGGTGAGATGCCCCCTACCCTGCTCAACAGCCAGGGCATCCAGAGTGACCTGGAGTATCTGTGCACCAAGCAGAACCCCTGCTTCAACGGAGGCTTCTGCTCCATCCAGTATGGCGAGGTGCACTGTGACTGCACACACACCCGCTACAAGGGAAAGTACTGCAAGGAAGGTGAGAACATGACCTGGCTGACTAGCTAATACCAGTTGTTTCGAATGCTCCTTTTTAGCATGGTTCCAGCAACTGTGGTGAATGCATAACCGGGACATCTCAGTCCATGTTGGTTTGGCTCGGCTCAGTACTAGGAAAAAACCCTTAGCATAATATAGGTAATATAAGAGGCAAGCTTGCTAACATAGTGTACTGTCATCCTCTTCTTCAAAGCAGTGCAAAGCAAGCAAGCCCCCAGTGCTAATGTGTATGTATTATTCTAATGTAGAATTACCTTTGACCTTTGGAAGGAACCCATACTACACTCATAGAAAAAAGGATTCTAAAGTTTTTTGGGGCTTTCTCCATAGGAGAATCCTCTGTGGAAAGGGTTCTAAATGGAATCCAAATAGGTTCTATCTGGAACCAAAAAGGTTTATTCAAAGGGTTCTCATTTACATTTTAGTCATTTAGCAGACACTCTTATACAGTTAGGTGTGACAACTACATAAAACAGGCATAGAAAGTACATTTTACCAGTAGAGTCAGAGAAGGGGGGAGGGGTCAACGCAGGTGCTGGTTTGGTTTTATAAAAATGTAATTGGGGGGTGGGGGTCGAGGTGAGGAGGATTATTTAAGAAACTGATTGAAAAGGTAGAATTTCAGATGTTTTCGGAAGATGGGCAGGGACTCTGCTGTCCTAGCTTCAGGGGGAAGCAGATTCCACCAATGGGGTGCCAGGAGAGAGAAGAGCTTGGACTGGGCTGAGCGTGAGCTGCCCTCCCGTAGGGGGGGCAAAGAGCAAAGTTCCCTCAAATTGTTTTCATTACTGAGCAAATATCAGGTCTGCTGAGCGCAAATTCTATGAAACTTCCAGCACGTGTTTATCATAATCACTGAGGCTGGACCCGCTTTAATTTAGTTTTAACAGTGGTCAAGTAGGCTACTCTGACTACTACCGTCAAAAGCAATGGAGAAAATGCATCCCATAACATTTTAACATGGAAATAGCTGTTCTATCATTCAGTCTATTGAAGCAGCCAATGTGTGGTGTTCAGTGTAGCCTACATTTCATTAGACTTTTGAAAAAAGCATGCAGGGGTTGATATTAACCTGTTTATCCACTGATGGAGGTGACTGAAAATGTTGTTTGATGCAAGAAACCACTTTCAAAATAAAATGCATCATTATTCCCATACCATTATTACAGAGAATCAGACAAATTATGCGACCCTCTGCCTATTGGCTACTTAGGTTATTGAAGCCTGTCTCAAAATACAACACTGCCCCTTTAAGACAAAAAAAAAACACTCTTTACCTGACTTGTCTTCCAAAGATGTCTAGAAATGCACGTTTTGTGCTTTTCTAGGAAACAATCACTCCCCCGTTGCTGACTACAAATGATCAATAAAGGTCCTAATAACTCATTAACTAGCAAAGGATATGAACACATGTACAAATGTGCACGTCTCTACATTTAGCTCTCGCTTTGAACTCTAAACAAGTTAATAAACAGATCACTGACCATTTCGAATCCCACCGTACCTTCTCCGCTGTGCAATCTGGTTTCCGAGCTGGTCACGGGTGCATCACAGCCACGCTCAATGTACTAAACGATATCATAACCGCCATCGATAAAAGTAAGTACTGTGCAACCGTATTTATCGACCTGGCCAAGGCTTTCAACTCTGTCAATCACCACATTCTTATCGGCAGACTCAATAGTCTTGGTTTCTCAAATGACTGCCTCGCCTGGTTCACCAACTACTTCTCCGACAGAGTCCAGCGTGTCAAATCGGAGGGCCTGTTGTCCGGACATCTGGAAGTCTCTATGGGGGTACCACATGATTCTCGGGCCGACTCTTTTCTCTGTGTATATATCAATGATGTCGCTCTTGCTGCGGGTGATTCCCTGTTCCACCTCTACGCAGACGACACCATTCTGTATACATCTGGCCCTTTGGATACTGTATTAACTAACCTCCAAACGAGCTTCGATGCCATACAACACTCCTTCCGTGGCCTCCAACTGCTCTTAAACGCAAGTAAAACCAAATGCATGCTTTTCAACTGCACCCGCCCGTCCGACTAGAATCACTACCCTGGATGGTTCTGACCTAGAATATGTGGACAACTACAAATACATAGGTGTCTGGCTAGACTATAAACTCTCCTTCCAGACTTATATTAAACATCTCCAATCCAAAATCAAATCTAGAATCGGCTTTCTGTTTCGCAACAAAGCCTCCTTCACTCACATCGCCAAACTTACCCTAGTAAAATTGCTTATCCTACCAAATCCTCGACTTTGGCGATGTCATCTACAAAATAGCTTCCAATACTCTACTCAGACTGCATCCAGTTTGCTATCACGGTGCCATCCGTTTTGTTATCAAAGCCCCTTATACCACCCACCACTGCGATCTGTATGCTCTAGTCGGCTGGCCCTCACTACATATTCGTCGCCATTCCCACTGGCTCCAGGTCATCTATAAGTCTATGCTAGGTAAGGCTCCGCCTTATCTCAGCTCACTGGTCACGATAACAAAACCTACCATTAGCACGCGCTCCAGCAGGTATATCTCACTGGTCATCCTCTAAGCCAACACCTCCTTTGGTCGCCTTTCCTTCCAGTTCTCTGCTGCCAGTGACTGGAATGAATTGCAAAAATTGCTGATGCTGGAGACTTATTTTTCCCTCACTAACTTTAAACATCATCTGAGCAGCTAACCAATGGCTGCAGCTGTACATAGCCCATCTGTAAGTAGCCCACCCAATCTACCTGCTTCATCCCCATATGGTTTTATGTACTTTTCTGCTCTTTTGCACACCAGTATCTCTACTTGCACATCATCATCTGCTCATTTATCACTCCAGTGTTAATCTGCTAAATTGTAATTAATTCGCTACTATGGCCTATTTATTGCCTACCTCCTCATGGCATTTGCACTCACTGTACATTGTGTCGCTTTGCTTTATCTTGGCCAGGTCGCAGTTGTAAATGAGAACTTGTTCTCAACTAGCTTACCTGGTTAAATAAAGGTGAAATAAAAATGTATAAAATTTAAAAAACAAGCGCGACCGCTCATGCTGTAAACACAGTCCAGTTCAAAGTGAATTGCACAGATCTGTATATGGAGATGGTGTATTTGCATATAGGCCTGCTGTAGCTCTGATTGGTTATGGCGCACTGGTCTGTGGAGAGTCCAGGCCCGAGTCATACATGTCAATGCAATAGAATCTTAATCCGATGCGTTCTGCCTACAACAAAATCACTTGCATAGTTAGTTTTGCCTACTAAGTCTTGCATAGTTTGTTTTGGTATTTTGCATTAAATATTGTGGGTTGATTTGATCACAATTCCCACAGTAAAGGGAAACGTTGATAGCATCAACTAACGGGGAAAACTCTGAACTTCACTCTACTTTCTAATCTCGTGCTTTTCTGCCCACACTGATATTTATAATGCGCGGCAGTCCCAGGGGAGCTCCGCCCCAGTGCACAGCTTTGAGGGAACATTGGCCAAGAGACCTGAGGTAGCAGAACAGAGTTCTCGGGTTGGGGTGTACCTCCAGGCTCTGATCAGGCCCTACACCCAAACAAGGGCACTGCGTTCATCCACCTCTGGCCTGTGCTCGCCTCCCTACCACTGAGGAAGTACAGTTCCCGCTCAGCGCAGTCAAAACTGTTCGCTGCTCTGGCCCCCCAATGGTGGAACAAACTCCCTCACGACGCCAGGACAGCGGAGTCAATCACCACCTTCCGGAGACACCTGAAACCCCACCTCTTTAAGGAATACCTAGGATAGGATAAAGTAATCCTTCTCACCCCCCCTCCCCCTTAAAAGATTTAGATGCACTATTGTAAAGTGGCTGTTCCACTGGATGTCATAAGGTGAATGCACCAATTTGTAAGTCGCTCTGGATAAGAGCGTCTGCTAAATGACTTAAATGGGTGTAGGGTTTGAGCATGAATGCTTGTAGTGGATGCAAGCTTCGACTGTAAGCCAGTGGAGTGAGTGGAGGAGCGGGGTGACATGAGAGAACTTGGGAAGGTTGAGAACCAGGTGTGCTGCAGTGTTCTGGATAAGTTGCAGGGGTTTGATGGCACAAGCGCGGAGCCCAGCTAGCAGTGTGTTGCAGTAGTCCAGAAGGGAGAGGACAAGTACCTGGATTAGGACCTGTGCCGTTTGCTGTCTAAGGTATTGTCATAGTCAGATGTTGTAGAGCATGAACCTGCAGGAGCGAGTCACTGCTTTGAAGTTTGCAGAGAACGACAGGGTGTTGTCCAGGGTCACGACAAGGTTCTTTGCGCTCTGTGAGGGCGACCCTGTGGAGTTGTCAACCGTGATGGAGAGGTCTTTGAGCGGGCAGGCCTTCCCCGGGAGGAAGAGCAGAGCCGTCTTGTTGAGCTTGAGGTGGTGGGCCGCCATTCACGTTGAGATATCTGCCAGGCATGCAGAGATGCGTGTAGCCACCTGGGTGTCAGAAGGGGGGAAAGAGAAAAGTAGTTGAGTGTCATCTGCATAGCAATGATAGGAGAGACCATGTGTGGATATGACGGAGCCAAGTGACTTGGTGTACAGAGAGAAGAGGATGGGGCCTAGAACCGAGCCCTCGGGGACACCAATAGCGAGAGTACATACACAGATCCTCTCCACGTCACCTGGTAGGGGCATCCTTTGCTCACAGCCGAAGAACCCTTTTAGGTTCTATACACTGTAGCACCTTTCTAAGAGTGGAAGCTAGTGACTCACACTTTGAGAGCAGGCCCGTGTGTGATGTCTATATTGTGGGAGAATGTATTGTGGAATATAGGCCATTCTTCTCTTGGCACAGACAGAGATGGGTGTGATAAATGAACAGAAACAGATGGAATGGAGATTCTCATCCTTTTGTTCTCTGGAGAAGGAGGTCGGGGAAACATGGTGCAGGTGCACGATACAGGCTGTTGCAGCTATTTCTCTGTCAAAGTTCCCATCGTTTAACTGATAAAGGATACAGGGTTGTTTTGTAGCATTTGATTTAGTCATTTTACTGGGAAAAAAAAGTTAGGTATATTTTTGGGGCAATTTATGCTTCATTTGATAGAGGAGATATGGTGGGAAAGAGCTTTTGCTGAAATAGCAGTGGGCCAGATTTGAACCCATGCTGCAGCGGTCCATGTGTTCCAGGGGCAACGGTTTAGACTGTGAGACCACTGAAGGCCACAAGATCAGAAATGTTTTTGATGTTGGTGTTGTAATGTAATATTTGCGATTAGTAAAGCTATGCATGTTAACATGGCGGGATGTAAGAAGCAAAGGTAAATGTTTACACGTAGCCCCCTTTTCCCTCTCTCGCTTACCCTGTCTCTCCATTGCTTCTCTCTTCCTCCATCCCCCAAATGTAATTTCTCCCCCTCTGTTGCTCTCTGCACTCACCGCCATTTGCTTTTGGAATCTGTTCCTCTCCTGTCAGCTTATGTCAAACTCTGTTGACTGTAAATCTCTGCCGCTCCTATCTCTGACACATCTCATCACCTGAATAATCTGTGTTTTCCCTCTCCTCTGTTTCTCTTCTCTGTTATTTCTCTCTCTCTCTGTTCATCCTGCAGCGATTCCTCTACCCACCTGGTATCTCTTCTCTCTCTTCAAGCTATCTCTGCTCTCCATCTCTCTCACCCCCACCCCTTCCGCCTTTCTCACTCACTCATTCTCTCACTCCCACCACTTATCTTTTCCTCACCTTTACCCGCGGTCAGCATTTCCAGACCCCCCCCCATTCCCCTATCTCGCTCTCTGTCTCACTACCTCTCTCCCTCAGTCCGCCGCTCCCTTGCGCTCCCTTGCACCACTTATCTACCTCTCCCTTCACCCTGTCTGTATCTCCGCCTCTTCTTTCTTGCTCTGTTTCTCATTCTGTATGCATCCGTCTGTGTCGTTGGCATTTGTACAACTTTCTTTGTTCGTTTGCATTTCCAAACAGAAGTGTTTTTATATATATATATATATATATGTGTGTGTAGCTATTTCACTACTAACACTGAACAAGCCTGAATTTCCCCACTGTTCTTGACATTATTATTATATTCAGAAAGCTAACTGCTATAATCAATGGGGCACAGAACACCTCCAATGTACAATATGATGAAATGCCCTGTAATTTGGGAGATCAGGTAAACTGTAGCCGATGCATGTGTTAACCAGATTTTTTGGGGGGTATAAGTTTATCAGAGATGAGCTTCACCAGAGATGATGCATTGGATGTTTCAAGTAATGAGGATGTGGCAACTGCATCAAAAATACATCTAGTCTGTGCGGCCGCTGAAGTTGTCATTTTTTGGAGATCTGAAGTAGGGCTACATGAAAGTCAGCATGTAGGCTGTCATTAATATTATAGTAGTAGTCCAGCAAATCAAAGTCATCAAAATGTGCAGGTTTTCACTCTCCGATCACAATGTGTTTGATGAACCGTTAGTGTTTGTGTGGAATTGACCAACCTCATAAGCACACACACACAAAGACCCACTTTTTCATCTCTTGCTAGAGGAGGGCTCTGTCTTTGCTGTTTGCTAGGACCTCGACAATTCCAAATGCAACCACTGCTGGTCTGGTCTGGGCACTGGTCCGACAGTCCCCGCTCCCTCTCTTCCCCCTTAACCTCTATCAGTTTTTCTATTTCTCCATCCCTTTCATTTCTCTCTCTCTCTCTCTCTCTCTCTCTCTCTCTCTCTCTCTCTCTCTCTCTCTCTCTCTCTCTCTCTCTCTCTCTCTCTCTCTCTCTCTCTCTCTCTCTCTCTCTCTCTCTCTCTCTCTCTCTCTCTCTGTGCTCTGTGCTCTGTGTTAGATTGCTTGTGTGTGGTTGCTGAGAGCAGATACAGCCTGGCTCTTGGCTAAATTGAGAGCAGAATACCAATGTGATGCCACTGTGACTGCAGGAAACATTTGTCCTTTTGAAATAGAGTGAGGAAAAAGAGATGGGGTAGAGACGGAGATAGAGGACGGGAGGGAGGGAGAGGGAGAGGGAGAGGGAGAGGGAGGGGGAGAGGGAGAGGGAGAGGGAGAGAGAGATTCATTGTGTCTGTGTTCATTTATTTCAGAGCTGTTCTTTGGTTTGAGCAATGTAAATTGGGTCATTATTCCTTAGCGCCAGGGCAGTTGTGTATTTGTTCCTTTTATCTAACACGCTGGTGAAAATGTAAAGGTCTCTCTTTCCCTCTTTTTAGTTGGTGTAAGACATCTAATGGCTTTCCTAACCAAGGCAATTTCTGGCTGTGTTAGTTCGGCTGTGAAAATAAGCCATGTCAATGAACTGCTTCCAGAGTTTGTTTTATTTCTTTTTAAAAATTGAACCTTTATTTACTATTGGGTAGTGAAGGGAATTTAACAGAAATACAGAAGGAAACGTGTCAACACACTTGTATCTTCCCATAGGTTCATATGTTCACACTTCAACAGATGGAAAACGCAGTAAAAAGGTTAACATTTCCTGAAGAAGATATAAAGTTGATTGATTTTGTGTTGTGCTATATTTTTCTCCAGTCAGCTAATGATCAAGAATATGTGTCGGAATAGAAAAAACGAATCGACCTATAACAAAAGTTCACGTTTCAGAAAGTTTATTGAGCGGGAGAATGGAGAAAAGGGGGTGGTTGGCTCTGCTGCCATCACCAACAGTCCCATTGGTACCTTAGAACTGTGCTATTATTTCCCTCTTCCTTCCTGTCAGTGCATCTTACTTGAGCTCCAGGTCTGGAAGCCGCCGAGCTTTGATGTAGTTGTCAGAAGATACCAGAAAGAATGTGGGCTGACACAAAGAAATGGCTTTCAAGTCGGAGAGAAGGAATGGAACGAAGAAGGAAAAGCATTTTGATACTCATAAAACCATATAATACTCTTACATGTAATACGTTCTGTTTCTAGCGCGCACGCACGTTCATTGCCCTTCCTGGTAACCAATGATTTTCCGGCGTTTCGAGCATCGGGGAGGTTCTAATTTAAAAGGGGCTGCGTGTCACCTGTACGGGCTGTTGTTTTTATAATTGATGATGACCCTGGCCTTTCTCCAGTATCACCCCCATCGGCAGCGCCAGCTCTTTGGAGTCCTCACTCTCACTACGGTTATTAGAGGTTAAATGAGCTATGGCAAAATGGCCGCCCCGATATTAATACCTTCCCTCCATTTCCCATAACTGACCTAGAGAAAGAAAGAAGCGTACTATGTATAGGCCCTTAGCTATAGTGGAGGGAGAGCCTGCTAGATATTGTAATATCACCGCCTGGTACGGCAACTGCTCCGCCCTCAACCGTAAGGCTCTCCAGAGGGTAGTGAGGTCTGCACAACGCATCACCGGGGGCAAACTACCTGCCCTCCAGGACACCTACTGTCATGTTTTGTCTTAGAATTGTCTTGTCATTTTGCTTTTCCCTCTGTTCATTTTCCCCCTGCTGGTCTTTTTAGGTTCGTTCCCCTTTTTCTCTCTCCCTTCCTCTCTCTCTTCTCTCTATCGTTCCGTTCCTGCTCCCAGCTGTTCCTATTCCCCTAATCAATCATTTAGTCTTCCCACACCTGTTCCTTATCTTTTCCCCTGATTAGAGTCCCTATTTCTTCCCTTGTTTTCCGTTCCTGTCCTGTCGGATCCTTGTCTATTGTTCACCGTGCTGTGTCTGTGTATCGCCCTGTCGTGTCGTGTTTCCCTCAGATGCTGCGTGGAGAGCAGGTGTCTGAGTCTGCTAGGTTCAAGTGCCTTCCCGAGGCAACCTGCAGTTCTTGATCGAGTCTCCAGTCTGTTCTCGTCATTACGAGTGGAATTATGTCTTATGTTTGTAGAATTACTTTACTGGATTAAAGACTCTGTTTTCGCCAAGTCGCTTTTGGGTCCTCATTCACCTGCATGACACCTACACCACCCGATGTTACAGGAAGGCCACTGGTCACGATGGCAACACCCATCCGTAGCACGCGCTCCAGCAGGTGTATCTCATTGATCATCCCTAAAGCCAACACCTCATTCGGCCGCCTTTCGTTCCAGTACTCTGCTGCCTGTGACTGAAACGAATTGCAAAAATCGCTGAAGTTGGAGACTTATCTCCCTCACCAACTTCAAACATCAGCTA
The DNA here is from genome assembly GCF_021184085.1 of Oncorhynchus gorbuscha. Lineage (NCBI taxonomy): Eukaryota > Metazoa > Chordata > Actinopteri > Salmoniformes > Salmonidae > Oncorhynchus > Oncorhynchus gorbuscha. The sequence goes on along the minus strand of NC_060193.1, from coordinate 28,589,294 downwards.
GCTGAGCAGCTAACCGATCGCTGCAGCTGTACATAATCTATTTGTAAATAGCACACCCATTTTCACCTACCTCATCCCCACAGTTTTTATTTATTTACTTTTCTGCTCTTTTGCACACCAATATCTCTACCTGTACATGATCATCTGATCATTTATCACTCCAGTGTTAATCTGCAATATTGTAATTATTCGCCTACCTCCTCATGCCTTTTGCACACATTGTATATAGACTCCCCTTTTTTCTCTGTGTTATTGACTTGTTAATTGTTTACTCCATGTGTAACTCTGTGTTGTCTGTTCACACTGCTATGCTTTATCTTGGCCAGGTCGCAGTTGCAAATGAGAACCTGTTCTCAACTAGCCTACCTGGTTAAATAAAGGTGAAATAAAAAAATAAATAAATAAAATAAAGATCATCAAGGACATCAACCACCCGAACCACTGCCTGTTCACCCCGCTATCATCCAGAAGGCGAGGTCAGTACAGGTGCATCAAAGCTGGGACCGAGAGACTGAAAAACAGCTTCTATCTCAAGGCCATCAGACTGTTAAACAGCCACCACTAACATTGAGTGGCTGCTGCCAACACACTGTCATTGACACTGACCCAACTCCAGCCACTTTAATAATGGGAATTGATGGGAAATTATGTAAATATATCACTAGCCACTTTAAACAATGCTACCTTATATAATGTTACTTACCCTACATTATTCATCTCATATGCATACGTATATACTGTACTCTACATCACCGACTGCATCCTTATGTAATACATGTATCACTAGCCACTTTAACTATGCCACTTTGTTTACTTTGTCTACATACTCATCTCATATGTATATACTGTACTCGATACCATCTACTGTATGCTGCTCTGTACCATCACTCATTCATATATCCTTATGTACATATTCTTTATCCCCTTACACTGTGTATAAGACAGTAGTTTTGGAATTGTTAGTTAGATTACTTGTTGGTTATCACTGCATTGTCGGAACTAGAAGCACAAGCATTTCGCTACACTCGCATTAACATCTGCTAACCATGTGTATGTGACAAATAAAATTTGATTTGAATACATATATTGACCCCCCCACACACACACACACACACTTATCAGAAGATGATCGGGATAATTAAATCATCATTAAATCTGCCATTTGTTTCCTCAGTCAATGATAATGTGGAATGTGGTATCTGTTTAAGACGCAGGATCCATAGACGGCCAGGCCGGTTGTGTCACATTTCAAGGTTTGTTCGCTCGATAATCAAAGGGTGTTGCTGTAATTGCAAAATGTGAAATCCTATTTGTTGTCTGCTGAAGTGAGGCAGATTATGGCCTTGCATTAAGTGCCTGTGCGTTGTCAGAGTGGGGGAAAGGAAGTGTCTGGGGGATTATTGTGCAATTTCCATCGATGTCATTAGCATTATGTTTATAGATTCATGGTCAAATGCAAATTGGCAGGAGATGAGCTATATTTACCATCTTATTAAGTCAAAAAGGAAATACTGTGAGTTGAGAAGTTTTTGTGCAAACAATATTGGAGGATATACAAAAAAAAAGGGAGAGTGGGATAAATTGAGACTTTTCTTTTAACATTCCGCATCACTACGTCAAAGGGAAATGTAGTGTTCTTTCCAACAAAGATAATGTGCATACATATTCTTCAGGATGTCGGGTATCAACTGGGAAGAATCAGAATTCATCTCAACATAACAGTTTTTTGAAAACGTAGCTTGCCCAAAAGAATATGGGGTAAATTGAGATCAGGGATGGGTTAGAGTAAGAGTGGGTTGTGGTGTCCTGTGACCGTGGGCGAGGGTGCTGATAGGTCAAATCTTAAATGTATGCCTACATTCGGATCTACTCTAGATCTCTCTGTTCAATAGCACCTCAGTTGCCTGACGTCTCAAACTGAATTATTCCGCTGCTCTATCATTCGCTACATACCTCAGTCTGAGACTGCCATCCTTCAAGTTATTTGTGGTGACTTCAAAATGAGGGGTGTTTGCACAAAGAAAAGTCAACAGCGATTGGATCATCTGTAACCAATCAGATTATCAGCCGGTGACACATTTTTTTTTCTCCAAGAATTACGCTTTGGCCTAGCACATCAGTGTCTGGGGCCAATCAGAAGGTCTAGAATGATTTTCAATTCTAGAACTCATCGGAGAGGTGCTCCGGTTCAGACTCACTTCAGAGAAGAAACTGACGTCCGTGGGCGTTGGCGTAGCGTTTGGCCGGAGCAAGAGTCTGAGTAGCCAGTCAACCTTGCTGCTGCATCGAATGGACTTCTTCTCTTCTCTCCAGAACCTCAAGGGGGGCTTTAGATCATTGCTTGTTTTCACGTCTGTACACACAGGGCTTGATGATGTCTGCTCAGTGCATTTTCATTGTTACAATCTTGAGTTCATATATGCATGGAACATTGTACAAATACTAAGCATATTATGCGTAACACTGACTAAATGTAATCATGGTTTGTATGGAGTATGGTGGCCACAGGCTCAACATACCCCAAGGCAAACATTTAGGTATAGGACCTCATATTGTAGCTTATGGAGACCCCTACTGATGTAAAACGTAATAAAACATAAAAATGAAATGATCTACTTTGGTTTAGATCCAAGCATCACGAAACCTATAACACCATAAATTCATTTTGTGAAAAATTGCTTTTTGGACCCATCTTGCGTATCACTTTTTCCATGTAGTTTCTTCCTCCACAGACTCCATTAAATTATATCCTCTTCCTAAGTATTTGGACACACAACTCATTGTGTCTATGGTTTCCTAGAAACAAGGGTTGGCTCAACTCTTTCAACTTATCACACTCATCCCTAGACCAGAGCAATGTGTAGGGATGAGTATATAACTATAGCAATGTGTAGTTTCTAATTGCCCCATATCTTCAAAGAAAACATCAATGACATCTTAAACAACAGGAGGACAATTCCATTTCCACTTGACTAAAACATCCTCACAGTAAAGCCAAAAAATGTAGTCCAAATCGCAGTAAATTCCAATATCCAGCCCATTCTCCAGCTGTATAGCTCTAACACAATCCAGAGGAGGCAGGTTGAGACAGCAGGCGGGAGGCCCTACTCCAGTTGGCAAGCTTTGTAGTAGGGAATCAAAAACAGCATCTTCGCTTGTTCACACTCAATTCGGTCTCATCACTTTCAACATACGGCAGGACTTGGGTCCCTGAGGAGCCCTGGGGGTAACAGCCACGGCCCATGCGCATCGGGGAGGCCAACCCCTTTTACCATGCTGCCACAACCTGGAGTTAGCGGTATAGCAGCCACGCAGCATGTCGGCAGAATAAACCGTTCATGCTTGTTACAAAAAAAACACTGCTTCTGTTAGCTTTCGGGAATCTGTTTTTGAAATGATATGGAAGAGATACTGATTTATTTGAATGGCTAGTTGTACACATATTGATGCACAGTGTATTAAGCTGCATTTTAGGAGTGCAAAGGGCACACTAACCCTACAGTAGCTGTGACCACCCACAACTTTCAACTACTTATGAAAATGGGCCTGTACTCATATTTACCCTCTACTGTACTTGAAACGCAGCACTGAAAATGCAAAATAGAGCCTAATAATCCAGAATTCAAACGAATATCTCTGCTGTTGTTCCAAATTTGGCCCAGGTGGCGAGGGAATAGGAGGCGAGGGGGTCTCCATGGAAATATGGCGAGGGACAGAGGTAAAAAAAAAAAAATGAGGACGTTGAGACTCATACATCACTGTAATAATTGCGCTTTACCCCCACCAGCAACGGCAGGAAGCCCTCGTCGAATGATTGATGAACTCCCAATTAACTTGTCCTGTATACATAAATAAATGTGTCGCTAATGAGCAGGGATTCAGACCTCTATCCTGCATAGCAGCCAGACAGGAGCTAGATGCTCCCTAATAACCTTATCACCATTGTCAGCCATCTCCTTCCTTGTCTTTTGTCTCTGACGGGAACGAGGCTCTGGCTAAAATGAGAATCCCACTGTCCGATTTCCCCAGAGCCAGTTAGATAATGTCTAATGAAGTCCTATGTCTGACCTTCCATTCCGCCCACTCTCAGATGGTGAAGTCTCTTTCGGCTCTGTCTGGTTGCTGGGATCTGGGATGCGTTACATAACGGTGTATTTACTACAGTAGGAATAGGACGTTGGTTGGGCGGGTGCAGTTGTGTTGACTGCTTGGAGCTCTGGGCTCTGTTTTGTGTATTAGCATGCAGCGGTGGCGGTTATCTCTTAGCGTCGTCATCGTCTCATAGACTTCAGGGGGATTATCCTCCCCCCGTTCTCCTCTACAATCCCACAATCCCCAGATCTCTGTTCACGTGTGGTTATAGCCAGGGGAGCCCCGCCACGACAAGAGCCCACACCGAAAGGTGCCGCTTGTGACCCGCTGTTTAATTAAAAGGATGAGCGATGCTCCTCTGCCACCCGCGACCTTCTTCCCCACAGAGGGGTGCCGCTGAGCTGGCTTTGCCCTGCCGAAGCTCACCCTCGGGCAGGAAAGCAATCGCACACATCCAGGGAGTCTGCGGGGAGAGTGGAGCGGATCAGGCCGGATATCCTGCTCATTCCAGAGGAAAGGAGTATGCGACTAGATGGAGAGGATGAACAACCCTGCAATGCTGTTCTCTGCACCTTTTTTCCCTCTCCGTATCTATATTTTTTCTCCTTTCTCTCTCCATCTTCATCTCCTCTCCTCTGCCTCCACAGCTCATGCATTTTTCCTCTCCCCTGGACAGAGAGATGGAGACCGACTCCTCTCCTGCTTGGCCTCCTGATAGATTCCCAACGTCCTCAAACAGACGGGAATGTGAAAGCCCTGTTCTGTGGAGGTGCAATGCTTTGATCAAGGCCTGCGCGGTTGATTCTCTATACGCTTTATCTCTTTTTCTGTAGCCTCTTGTTCTTCACTCTGTGTGATTGCTGTCTCTGCTGATTCTCTCTCTCTCTCCGCCAATCCCAGCCTCGTAACATTCCCAAAGCGTATCCCATGAAAACGTCTCCAGATGAGAGACTGGTTTAATTCTCCTAATCCCCTAATTCCCCTCCTCTTATTCGCACCGTCTGAATACATTTATGCAGGTATCTTCTCCTTTTTTTCCCCGACACACGAAGCATTAATAGATTAAAACGCAAGGTTAAGTTGCCCGACTCGAACGCGGCATCTTCATGTGCACTTAGGTGTATGTTTTTGACTCGTAAGTCTTTCCCGCGCTTGTCTGACAAAGGCAGCGCTCAGGCAACCGAAGCGCAAGTGTTGATGTAATGTTTCCAACCAGCTGCCTTGCTCCTCTCCCAGATGAGCTGTTACCTCCTTTTTTATGCCCAGAGCCAGAATGGCTGTGCACAAGCAATTAAAGCAGCCCTCTTTCCCCACTGTCAGTCTGCGAATGGGTGGGGGGAAAAAATGAGGCGCTGCAATAAGTCCGCCTCGCACGTCCCCGTCACACGTGTCACTTCCCATTCATCCCCATTATGGGCCAGGACGTGACAGGACACAAAATGGAGTCTTTCAAGTAAGCCTTTTTTTCTTCCAAAGAGTTGGGTTAGTTTCATGTCTCATCACGTCAGTACTGATTTATAATTATCTGCTGCGAGAGACATTATTTCTTCACCTATTCCTAGGGGAATTTGTAAATTCTCACTAAGATGTGATCTAAGCTTAAAATGGAGTAGAACTGTCAACAATATTACTCAAGTGTATACTGTACTTATCGATCTTAAACCTAAACCTCAGCTTTAAACTTAAACCTCGGCTTATGCATAGTAGATATGGGGATATTACAACCACTTCACGGAGTGACCTGCATTTGAACATCCTCTTAGCGATGTTATATTCATTTTCTTTTTGAGGGAGACAGCAAATATCGATCTGTGTTCTTCAATGGCTCGTTCAAACGATACCGAACGGCAGTTGTGTTCAGTGGCGGGTGATTTTATATCCATGGATTTCTGTGCTTCCACTGAAAGCACTAACCTAATTAGTCTTGATTTTTTACAGTGACAGTCTCCCAACTCTTTGTGAGGACTGTTAATTAACTGACTCAAAGCCCCCCCTAAGGACGGAGGCCTGGAGAATAGCTGGATGATATTATCAGAGACAGAGGGCAATTCCATGATAACGGAATTGAGCTGAGACTCCGATTTTTCACATAAAAATGTATGCCAAGCAAAACCCATTGATTTTCAAAGTTGAACAAACCATACATTCCTATGCACAATGACTACTTTTAGCAATTTACACAGAACATTTTACAAAAACACATTTAGTGGAATAAATGTGCAGATGCAAAATTTGGTAACAGAATTTCAAAAAAATCTCCCTCAGATTATGTGACCGCATTTTCCAAATATCTGTTAAAAATCTGCTCTGAATTAAGATTAAAAGATCGCTGCAGAAAAAATGGGGTGTCAGCTGTGACATGACCCCTTGACTTAGAAACATATTTTTGAGTTATGGAACTACATTGAGTGAAGTGGATTTACACTCTCTAACAGAATTGCGGTAAAAATGTTTTATCATGGGTCCATTCTCTTTTTTAATTTTTTAAAACTTTATTTTACCAGGCAAGTCAGTTAAGAACACATTCTTATTTTCAATGACGGCCTGGGAACAGTGGGTTAACTGCCTGTTCAGGGGCAGAACTACAGATTTGTACCTTGTCAGCTCGGGGGTTTGAACTCGCAACCTTCCGGCTACGCTGCCGCCTCTTCATGGTGATGTATCCTAAATATGTATACAAAGGTAGAAATATGCCAAATTTGCTTATTAGGAGTATTATTATACTACAGTACAAAACTCAGCAAAAAAAAGAAGCGTCCTCTCACTGTCAACTGCGCTTATTTTCAGCAAACATAACATGTGTACATATTTGTATGAACGTAATAAGATTCATAAACTGAACAAGTTCCACAGACATGTGACTAACAGAAATGGAATAATGTGTCCCTGAACAGGGGGTGGGTCAAAATCAAAAGTAACAGTCAGTATCTGGTGTGGCCACCAGCTGCATTAAGTACTGCAGTGCATCTCCTCCTCATAGACTGTTTTCACACTCGCTTTGACCACCAGACGACAGAAAGAGAAATAAAACAGTTATGAGCTGAACGTAACAGTATGCCAGTGGAAGGGAGGACAGTTGCAGGTGACACAACTGTAGTTTGTGACTACTATAATCTCCCATAGGAGACAATTCAATTTCAGTAATGTGGTTACTGATTGTTCAGAAGTTTTGTTCAGAAGATTGTTCAGAAGTCATCAATTTGATAACAGAATTTTGAGTTTTAATCACTTAACAATTCATAAACCAAATTGATATAAGTAAAAACTTTACTTGTTACTATTGTGAACTTTTATGAGGGAGAGAAATATCTTTAAAGATACTGCTTTGTGGGTCACAGAGCAATGTTTCTTAAACTTACACAAAGCAAATGATTCATGCAAAACTAAATATATGTTGATATTAGCTTGTAGTGGTCTTCAACATGATTGTGTTTTGATGAATTTCTAATCATTTTCATGACCTTTTCGAGTAGATGCTTTTCTAAGATCCATGTTCCATCTGTTTGACCAGATATCAAATCCTTTGCTAATTACTAATATTTAGGATTTAAAATGGGTGAAGTGTGTATTTAACAAAAAATATATAGTTTCTTAGCTTTCATTTGACACTCAATTTGATGTGTTCCTATGAACTTCACACGTTGGCGTTTTTATAGTTCCTTTTACATGGAAATGCCCAGGAGTGAATCGTGTTCTCTACTTCTATATTGGGCCCAGCTCAGACTTGTTAGATTGTTATTGCCTTGGTGGGAAAGTCACCGTGGAGAGAACATCCCACTCGTCGTCCTCCGGGAAAATATAATAACACTGATAGAAACAGGTGCTGCTTGAATTTCACAGATTGAAATGTAACTTCAATAAATAGATATTCTAGTTCTTTATTGTACAACATTTCATTTGTATCATGTTAATCATATAGTCTGTGTACTATGTAGGGTCAGTATAGGCCTACCACTGTCTGTCTCTGTAGTACACTGTGTTTCAGTTGTGGAAGAGACACTGCCTTACACTCCCTCATGTTAACAGCAACATGTTATTTCACTTGAGCAACTTCAGTCTCAATCACATTGAGTTTATCGAGTCCCCGCACCATGACTCTTTGGGGATTCAACTTTAGCTTTGCTTTTTGCTCCGTTTGTTTCCTTGACTCTGGGGGTGTTAGTCTCTCTCTATTTGACACTGTGTCTGGAGAGGGAGACTCTTATAAGAGATGTTGGGGAGCCATCCTGTACTGTTAGTCTCTGTCCACCAGACGCCAATGTCTCACCTCAGGGGCCTCGCTAGGCCCTGTTGCGGCATGCCATTTGTTTGACTGATAACGCATCAGTGACCCCCGCGGCCTCTCTCCCGGACAACATCTTTGTGCAGAAAGAGACCTGTTCAGAAGAGGAGGATGGAGAGCGAGTGGGGACAGGAAACGGTGGATGAGAGGGAGGGTGGAGGCATCGGAGCGTGGGAGAGTGATGGTGATACTACCTCACCGAGGAGCTTAAAGACAGTGTCTCGACATCCCTCCCTCCCTTCATCCCTCCCGCCGCCCTTCAAACACCTGTGGGCTGTGCTTCAAAAAAGCATTGTAATCTTCTCTTCTCATCCTACCACCCCAGGGCCAAACTATCTAACGCATCTGGTACGATATCGATGTATGGCGAGGAAGTTTGCGAGACTCCCCATGGTGTTCCATAACCCCCTGCTGATAGCACAGTGTGTAACAGAGAAGCCAATGTCTGTATGTACAGGTGCTAGCCCATGATTCTAATCAGCCATTTATACAGGGGCGCCTTAACTCTCGACTTGCGTCCTTTAAAAAAAAATGAGCCCTCTGAGTCCACCTGAAGGAAAATGTTGTTTTTTAAAAAACATCTGAGGGCAGAGGAGGCATTATTTAGCGATCTCTGGGGGATTTAACCAGTGTTCTGTTAGTTCCATTTTCTTTCTTTTAACATATGCTCTTATCCAGAGCAATTAGGGTTAAGTGCCTTGCTCAAGGGCACATCAACAGATTCCACCCCCCCACCCCCCCCACCTAACCGGCTCGGTGATTCAAACCAACCTTTCAGTTACTGGCCCAACGTTCTTAACCGCTAGGATACCTGCCACCGTGTTCTTTATTATAGTTTTTTATTTATTTACGAAACAGACGGGACCACCTATGGTGTTTAATATAGCAGGCTGTGACACCCAATTACATGGAAATTAGGCTTGATTTCTGCTGTTCTGGTGTCCCCTACGTTACTAGCTCTTTCCGCCAGCGGCTCATCAGAACTCCTCACCATGGTGCTGGAGACAGACAGACTTGAAATATTTGATGACGTAAGGAATACGAGCGTCTTCTTTATTTTCCACCATCGGAAATTTGACTCAGGCAAAAACGAGGCTTATCGCAAACCCGCGGTAGCCTACTCTGACATGGTCCGCTCTATATTATTTTCCTGAAGGCTTCCAATTTGCGGGGGAAGTAAAAGAGGGGATTTCGCAAAAATGTTGTCTTGATTCCTTCCTCTCGTTGGTGGCTAAGCTGAGATTGAACTCTTCGTGTTCTCTGCATGTGAGAAACCAGCCTATTAGCTTTGTAGACCACCCACACTGGCTTCCATGTTAAAACACACATTCCCTTAGTAAGACATGCCACTGTGTACACACAAACAAGATGGCTGCCTTGATTGAGCCAGTGGATCTGATAAGGAGAGTGAAGGAGTCAGTCAAGATTCTTCATTGGAGCTGATGCTGTCACAGGGAGAGGCACATCGATCTTTGCGTCCACAGTCTTCGAGGGAGTAGTGACTAGAGGGAGAGCCAGGGAAGGGCTGATGGAGTCTCGAGGAGAGAGAGAGCGAGGGCGAGAGAGAGGGATGGCATTGGAAAGAGAGGGATGAGGGGTAGAGGGGGGTAGGCTACTGACAAAGAAGACTAATTTAGGTTGATTGGGCGGTCGGTCGCTGCGCACCATAATCACCTCTTGGGGGGGCGGCAGGATCTCTGAATACCTCGACAATAGGCCTCGTCCTCTGATGAATTGCCCAGGCGATATTTGTCAGGAAAAATGAAACAGCTTGAGGGAGCATGCTGGGAATGCAGAGGGGCAGCGCATATTGTCAATCAGAACACACATGTAGGAGGAAGTGCCAGCCAAACCGGTCTCCTTTGTAGCAAGTCCTTAAGCGAGAGGGGAGGGGTGGAGGGATTTCCACTGGCCCTCCCATGCATCAGTTTAGCGACAGATGGAGGGGATTATTTAGAAGGAGAGAACAAGGAATAGGTGAGAGGAGAGGATTCTCTCCGATGTGCCTGGCTCCCTTCCTCCTCTCCCTCGATCTCTTTCCTTTCGACAGCCTTCATTGATGTTGTAGAGCACAAGCTGTGGCCTTCACAAAGATGATTCCAGCAGCGCCGTAAATACCAGGATAAACAATAGCTTTGTACCATCCGTGATGCATAAACAATAGCCAGATTATACCAAATGAAGGAATAATTATGCCTCTCTTGATATCCCGTCTCTCCATTTTTTGAGTAGTCATCAAAATACATACACCCCCTTTATTATCCTCGCCATCTTTCTGGGCGAAACGCCTTTATCGCTGAATTTCCATAATCACACAAACAGTTGACTCACATCCTTCAGTGTTGCACGCTGCAGATTGAGAGGTAAATATTTATTCAACATCTTCTCATTATAGGGCCTCTGTGTCTATCAGTAAGCTAAGGCAGGACAGGCAGTAATTACAAATGTGATTGGGAGTGGGACAAGATGGGATGATACTAATGATGGCAGAGGCTCTACCTTCCCACATGATAAAATACTATAGTGTACTATGGTTAAATACTATAGTATTCATTGTAGCGTTTTCAAAACATTACAGTAGTATTTACTGTAGTGTTGCAGACATGACGATGTGTAGATATGCATATTCTTAGTACCATTTGAAAGGAAACACTTTGTAGTTTATGGAAATGTGAAAGGAATGTAGTAGAATATAACACAATAGATCTGGTAAAAGATAATACAAAGAAAAAAACTACCGTTCTTTTAAAAAAAAATTCTGCACCATCTTTTAAATGCAAGAGAGGCCATAATGTATTATTCCAGCCTAGGTACAATTTAGATTTTGGCCACTAGATGGCAGCAGTGTATGTGCAAAGTTTTAGACTGATCCAATGAACCATTGTATTTCTTTCAACATTTTGTGTCAAGACTGCCCAAATGTGCCTCATTTGTTAATTAATAAATATTCATGTTCAAAATTGTGCACTCTCCTCAAACAATAGCATTGTATTATTTCACTGTAGTAGCTGCTGTAAATTGGACAGTGCAGTTAGATTAACAAGAATTTAAGCTTTCTGCCAAAATCAGATATGTCTATGTCCTGGGAAATGTTCTTGTCACTTACAACCTCATGCTAATCGCATTAGAATACATCCATTTTGGTAGGCGATTTTCGTTTTGAGAGTAAAAACCTATGAGAAATGGTAAAAGGAAAAGAATTGGATTATAAAATTATAGTTTATAATTCCCTACACATGTGCTAGCGCAAAAACACATTTACACCCACCTGTGCTCAGCCGGTAGTTAATATACTTCTCACCATCGCTCAGAGGATACATGTGTGATCACTAAGGGCAATTTGCTTGACTGCGCCCCTTTTCAAGTTGCATAACCGTCTGTGACCAAATAACTGTGTGGGGCACTCCTAGCAACAAAAAAAAGATTTTTTTTAAAAGAACGAGAGCAGAGAAAAAAAGAGTGATAGGGTGGTAACAATCAAACTTTGCCCCCAGCGCTTGAAGGGGTTTCCCTACATATAACGAGAGTTTAGATTAACCTCCATCTGACCTGCATACATGAGTGATCAAAGTTTAAATTCAGTAGTAAAAAATCTGTAGTATATACTATAGTAATTACTGTAGTGTTTTTGCAGACTGTAGTATTTACTGTGGTATTTACTGTAGTGTTTTTGCACACTGTAGTATTTACTGTAGTGTTTTTGCAGACTGTAGTATTTACTGTAGTATTTACTGTAGTGTTTTTGCAGACTGTAGTATTTACTGTAGTATTTACTGTAGTGTTTTTGCACACTGTAGTATTTACTGTAGTGTTTTTGCAGACTGTAGTATTTACTGTAGTATTTACTGTAGTGTTTTTGCAGACTGTAGTATTTACTGTAGTATTTACTGTAGTGTTTTTGCAGACTGTAGTATTTTTTGTTTAGTTGTCTTTGACGTCGCAGTGGGGGCTTTGTCCTTGAGGAAAACGACTGGACAAAATACTAAAAGAGCATATTTTCCATAACCGGTAGGTAGGACTGAGGGCTGAATGGACAGTTCAGCGCTTCTGCTCTTGTCTATAAATATGGTTTCTCACTAATGGGTGGCACAAATTGGGATATGGGAGGAGGGGAATGGGCAGGGTATACAGTATATACTTTAGTAACTACTGTCGTGTTTTTACGGACATTGATGTAGTATTTACTGTATGGTTTTTGAGGACTTTATTGTAGTGTTTTGCAGTTTGTAGTATTTACTATAAAGTGTTATAGTACTACACATGATCGCGTAATACGACAGTGTGTACTATAGTATACTACAGTTTGCCACTGTATTCTATAGTATGTGCTGTAGTATTCTATAGTAAACTGTAGTGATCTTTTAATGTGGGTTTTCTCTGTCCAACGTCCTGCTGAGACTGAGGCTGTCCTAATATGGACACCCGTGGATTGGTTCACATGGACAGGGATTTGGGGCCCATGAATTTAAGTACACATGTTTACTGTACCGACATGGGAGCAGTCGTTCATGAGATGACGTGGTTCATCTCATTATGCGTGAGGGCTTGCCAAGTTTTACTGTGGACATATGGCTTCCTACTGTATGTGATTTGGTTGCCAGATGTTATGTCCTTCGTCACTGTATTGGGCCTTATAGTTTTTATTTTATGATTTATCGTAAATACAAAGTTATGACAATGAACATAAACCCTGTTCCACACCATTGGCTCTTGGTTTAGTTTCTTAGTGCTTTGTTATTTTTGCTACCCTTTTCTATTTCTTTTCTTTTGTCCAGTGTTTAATGCCTTGGAATTAATTCAAGTCTAACCAAAATAGCACACAGGTCACGCAACAATACGAGTCGTCGTTTTAGTGGGTAAAATGGGACTATGAATGACGATGAGTTCGTTCAAGGGAAACAGAGGGAGGAGAGAAAAAGCGGGGAAGGAAGGAAAACAGCCCTGGGGAATTGTTTCACTCAGTACTTGGTCTGATCAGCCTTACAGGGACTAATACTGGGGTTTCACTTCTGCAATGGTTTAACTTAGGAACAATGTATTGACCTTTTCCAACACTTCTCTCATCAGCACTGCCAGTTAAGCAAAGCATTCACCATCTTGTTTTTTTCTCTCTCAAGGGGATAAAACCAGCTACACTTTATTGTGATGAAAAGGCACTGGCTTTCATTTTTCCCCTTCAGTGTTCACCACGTTTTTAGACAGAACGCTGGCAGTCTCCTTCCCTGTAAGCAATTTCGGTAAACTGCTGTTGGTTCAGCATGTGATTGAATAGCAATAACTCTGACCCCCTTCATTTCCACCTCCAACAAAATGGAGGGAGGAAGCCAGACTCTGGTGGAATAGTAAGTGAATCAATCTTCCTGCACTGAGTAGCCATCTTGCAAGCCTAAATCATTTGTTTTGGGTGAATGCTAAAACTTCAGACAAGTCAAATCTTGGCATTTTTCTGATGATTTCTGATCTTTGTGAGAATCAATCCCAAATCATATTGCAAATAAATCAGATGTCTGCTTAGTATGAGCATTCACCAAAACTGCACTAGGACGCCTATTGACAAGTTCAGCAATTACCGCTTTGTTTGACCTTTTCAAGAAATAGTCCCGTCTCAAAATAGAATGCAAAGACCTACGTCAGAGTTATCGTGAGCAGACAAACAATAAATACTCAACTTATTTTTTTTGCTTAAGAGAGCGAGATTTAGAGAGATCAATTCAGTCTCACCATTATGTGTATTTAATATGGTATCGAAACATTTCCCCTGGTACTCTCCTTTTTGCCTCCATTTCGCAGCCAGCCAGTGCCAGGGCAGAGGGGGGGTCAGAGCACTGGCTGTATTTAAACTGCCTTTGAACCCCGGCTACGTCTGACGTTTTTGTGTTTTTATATTGATATTGATATTTTCCCCTCATATTCAAAGTGTTGGTCCTGCCATGCAGACACAACAGCCCAGCAACTCAGACATGGCACAGACACCATCTCTGTCATACACTTTCATCCTGACAGAGGACGAGAGAAGAGAACTTAACAGAACGGCTTTGAGGTTGAACGTGACGAAGGAGCGGTGGGAAGGTTTAATTACGTTGTAATTGTCTCGCTTGACGATTAAGAGGCTGATTACCGCTCTGAGAGCACAGGGCTTTCTGGAGAGAGGAAAAAGCGGGCAAAGCTCTAAGACCCTAATCTAATGGATCTCCAAGTAGCTTCACAGACGCGCGCGCACACACACAGACGCACACCGATTACATGGGTGTGGATAAACCCAGGCATATGATCGAGTGTTATTTTTGCTCTTCTTGTGTCTTGGCTGCATGGTGTTAGCGAACATGTCATGGCACAGGATTTCCTTGACATGTTTTGATGTAAACAATTGCCTACTGGTGTAACAGAAACACATTCTAATACCGTACGCAATCATGCACACGCGCGCACAAACGCACACCTCAGAGAGCGGACGGACGCATGACATGTTTGTTCACCTCCCTTTTTGCTCTCCACACAGGTTGTTATGGTGATATGGCCTGGTTTCGGTGCCTGTGAGCCGGTGCCATACAGGTGGCAGTGAGCAAGCAGGCAGGCAGGGACACAAAGCCAGTTAACCGGTACAGTGCCACTGAGGTGTAAATAAGTCTGTGCTGCAGTCTGATCTCACACAGGTCTGAGTGGCCCCAGGAAGCACCCTGGCATTAAATGCCACAGGTAACTTCTGCGATGCGAATCCCTCTGCGGATGATGGGAATGCTGTGCTGACACGGGTATATACAATTACAGTATGCACTGAGTGTACCAATCATTAGGAACAGTTGCCCTCAGAACAGCCTCAATTCGTCGGGACATGTCAAAAGCGTTCCTCAGGGATGCTGGCCCATGTTGACTCCTACTGTATGCTTCCTCTGTTTTGGCTGGTTGTCCCTTTTGCGTCTTGATACACATGGGAAAATGTTGAGCGTACACTGTTCAAAGGCACTTAAATGTTTTGTCTTGTTCATTCAGCCTCTGAATGGCACGCATACACAATCCATGTCTTATTGGATACCAAGTGACATCAATAAGGGGTCATAGCTTTCACCTGGAATTACCTGGTCAGTTTTAAACAAACACGATCTCATGTAGGGCCCTATAAAATCTGCGCCGCGGAGAACACGGACGGAATCACGGACATTAAAACAGAATTCAACCATTTTCAAAAATGTATTGAACTTAGTAGGAAATTAACTAAATGTATTCCACTTGTTAGAAAATGCATTAATTTCGACAATATATATATTTTTTATTGCACTTAGTACAAAGTCAAAGGAATGTGTTGAATTTATTAGAAAATGTGTTCATTTGCCCAAGATTATCATAAGCCATGACCAAAATGCATCGGTGTGAGTTTGTATTTTCCTTCAACTTTTCAAGAGGAAATGGCACAGGAATGCCCCTGTCTGTGTGTGTTTGTCTGCCTCTTTGTTTAGC
The DNA here is from genome assembly GCF_021184085.1 of Oncorhynchus gorbuscha. Classification (NCBI taxonomy): domain Eukaryota; kingdom Metazoa; phylum Chordata; class Actinopteri; order Salmoniformes; family Salmonidae; genus Oncorhynchus; species Oncorhynchus gorbuscha. The sequence continues at coordinate 28,573,465 of NC_060193.1, read as the reverse complement.
CGTTAGCAATTATGCTAATGCCATGACAACCGTCTTCTGGTAGATGGAAAGGCTTTTATTTATTTTTTACTTCTAAATTAAATGTTAGCGACAAATTAGCCTATTCCTAACTGGCAGAATATCCTGATTATTTACATCAATCCAGTGGCCGTTTTTTAATGTAAACTCTGCAATCACATTAGCACTATAGAAACATCGCTAACCAAACAAAGGTTTCTGGCTGGTGCTCGGTTGAATTAAACGGTAACTACACACAAATGTATTCAAAATGGTCTCCTGATATGTTTTAAGCCTTGTTGTGGACTTACAACTTCCAATTTGGGAGGCGATTTTCATTTTGAAAGCGAAAACCTGTGAAAAATGGTAAAAGGATTTTTTTTACATTTCTTATAATTCCCTACACGTGCTAGCGCACAAACATGTTTACACCCACTGGCGTTCAGCCGGTAGTTAACATACTTCTCACCATCGCTCAGTGGATACATGTGTGATCACTAAGGGCAATTTGCTCGACTGCGCCCCTTTTCAAGTTGCATAACCGTCTGTGACCAAATGACTGTGTGGGGCACTCCTAGCAAAAAAATATATATTTTAAAAAACAATGAGAGCATAGAAAAAAGAGAGTGATAGGGTGGTAACAATCGAAAACTTTGCATATACATATAAAGAGAGTTTAGATTGACCTCCATCTGACCTGCATACATGAGTGATCAAACCATAAGAGCTGATGGGGAGAAAGAGGCCGTCTTTTCCCTCTGTTCTCTCCCCCTCTCTCTCTCAGGCTGTTTCGTTTGGTCCTGAGGCCCGGCTGGGCACCAACTTCACTGCAGTGATTTGTCCTCCACACTTACCAACCTTGCTGAGGTTTTTTGAGAGCTCTGATTCCAACTTGGCTCAAAGAGAAGGGTGTAAGAGCAACAATTCTGTAGGCCTGCCATTTGTTCCAGGCGATCACTTCAGAGAGAATAATTCTTGATGGGAAGATGGATATGTTCTTTGTTTTGCGTGTCTTCGTAGACAGAGAGGTAGCAGCTGTTTGAAGACTTCTGTGGAGTAGCAAGAAAGGTACACACACTCATACTCGCGCTACTAGGTCAGTGCAAGGATTGGTGTGGTGTTCCACTTTGACACCTGGACGTGCAGTAGCAAATAATACTTATCCTATTCCCTTTTCTTCCTCCAAAACAACAGATCTTCCTTAGTTAACCGATGGTCCTACACTACTGCTCCTCTACTTGCAGCAGTTGAGATGAACGATGTTAGGGCTTCTTACAGTACCCAGATGAAGACTGCTTGTCTGTTGAAACGTTGGTTATTAGGTTATTCAGTTATTGCATCTGAGCTCCGAATGTGCGGGCTCTCCTTTCCTTATTCAAGGGCTTCTTACAGTGACCCCTTGACTTTTTCCAGATTCTGTTACATTACAGCCTTATTCTAAAATGCATTATTTTATCCCCCCCCCCCCTTCAGTCTACACACAATGTCCCTTAATGACAAAGTAAAAACAGGTTTTTAGAAATGTTTGCTAATTTATAAAAATGATGGGTATTGTGTGTAGATTCCTGAGTATTTTTGTATTTTTTTAAAGCCATTTTAGAATAATGCTGTAATGTAACATCATGTGGAAGAAGTCAATGGGTCTGAATACTTTCCGAAGGCACTGTATATTTTTCTGACGTCTTATCACAGCCTACAGTGAGCCTCTGGAGCTTGCTCCCTCATTGAATCACTGAATCACCAGCCCTCACATCACATTCGGCATTCAGTCTCATAAACAAGACCAAAACAATGGCTCCATGCCTCCCAGGTTTAGTGTCATTGGGCACTGTCTGATTGCAGTATGTGAAAGTGTATTATTTACTGTGACACGCACCCACACACACACGCGCGCACACACACTGCCGAAATGGATGTCCTGAACTCACCAGAGATGGAGTTGCCTTTGTTAAAATTGTACATTTTTAAAAATGCATTCCCCCCTCTTGTTCTTCTCCAGTGGTACAGTTCCCAACATTTACTGCAGAATAGATCAATTGCTATTTTATGAATGTGACATAATGTAAAGTAGGATTTTTCACAACATTGCCGCCATGCAAACAAAATATGGTATCTTTGGAAATTGTTTTTCTAGTGTTGCATTTTGAAAGGGGACTGGAGTCGGATGGGATGGACCTGGGATGAAGAAAGAGAGGCAAATGGATGTCAAAATTAACCCAAAGGAGATTTGTGATTTCTATTTTCTAGAAGTGCAATGTTTTGCAGTGGCGTAAAGTACTTAAGGAGTTCTAAAAAATTATTTTTACCGAAGTAATTTTTTGGTATATGTACTTGGTATATACAACTTTGTGTGCTGGGGCAGCAGCGTAGCCTAGTGGTTAGAGCGTTGGACTAGTAACCGGAAGGTTGCGAGTTCAAACCCCCGAGCTGACAAGGTACAAATCTGTCGTTCTGCCCCTGAACAGGCAGTTAACCCACTGTTCCCAGTCCGTCACTGAAAATAAGAATATTTTCTTAACTGACTTGCCTGGTTAAATAAAGGTAAAATAAAATAAAAAAACTTTCACTTCACTACATTCCCGAAATAAAAGAATGTACTTTTCCACCATACGTTTTTGATGACACCCAAAGTACTCATTACATTTTTGAATGCTTAGAAGGATAGGAAAATGCTCAAATTCACACACTTATCAAGAGAATATCCCTGGTCATCCCTACTACCTCTGATCTGGTGGACTCACTAAACACACATGGTGTGTTTGAAAAGTGTGCAAGAAAATGCTTCCGTTTGGTTAATTTAAGGTATTTGAAATGATTTCTACTTTTACTTTTGTTATTTAAGTTTATTTTAAACCAAATGCTTTTAGACTTTTACTCAAGGAATATTTTACTAGGTGACTTTCACTTTAGTCATGTTTTATTAAGGCATCTTTACTTTTACTCAAGTATGACAATTGGGTACTTTTTCCACCACTGGTGCGTTTTTGCTGTGAGATATTTTTTTTGTAAAATGATACCCCATCTGCATGCAAACTTGTTTTGATAAACAATCTGTGTAGCTGACGGTATTAATAGTATCTAATGTTGCCTAGTATTTGGGATATACTTTGTGAATTCAGTTAATCGTGGAACGACACCACCTTTTTATCTCCACAACATTTGTCTGCTGCTGTCCCCCCCAAAAAAATATTTTATTTTTACAGAATTTTAAAACATACAATCTACCTGCTGTGAAGCCGCTCAACATTTACATTACATTCAGTCATCTAGCAGACGCTCCCATCCACAGTGACCCACAGGAGGAACCAGGGTCAAGCGCCCCCCACCCAGTCGACTCTGGGACCCGAACCAGCGACCTCTCGGCCACTGGCCCAATGCTCCCAACCACTAGGCCACCCGCCGCCCCAACCATCCAAGATCCCCCAACAGTTCCCTCAGAGAACTGCGCCTCAACCACCTAAGACTCTCGCACAGCCCCCACCCGCCCCAAAAAAACTCCCTCCATCCCCAAACCGCCCCCATCTCCACCCCCTCCATCCCCAAACCGCCCCCATCTCCACCCCCATCCATCCCCAAACCGCCCCCATCTCCACCCCCTCCATCCCCAAACCGCCCCCATCTCCACCCCTCCATCCCCAAACCGCCCCCATCTCCACCCCTCCATCCCCAAACCGCCCCCATCTCCACCCCCTCCATCCCCAAACCGCCCCCATCTCCACCCCTCCAAGCCACCATTCCTATCCAACCCAACCAAAACAACTACTCACTCGCAGTCCATGATTTGATTGCATTGTCAGTAGAGTGGAACGGGCTTATTTTGGTGTGATTCTGATGGAAAACCTTTTTTTCCCTCTGCTTATTAGTTATATTAGTGCGTCAAATGTGCTCGTCGAGTGATTGTTAATGAGTCTGAGTTTGTGGGCGAGTCCAGTAAAAGTACAGTAAAAGTACAAGTCAGATTTTGAATTTAAGCGAACGAATTAGCCAAGGAAGCTAATAAGTCAGTTAAGTTGAACACCTGTGTGTGTGTAAGCTGATAAAATCACGCCATCATCATGTCTTTGTCATTGCGCTCATCTGTTGTGTCCTCCTAGACGAGATGATTTTGGGAAACCGGCCCTTAAGGCTAAGTTCATTATCAGAACCATAGGATCATATTTGTTCTAACGATGAACCTAGCCTTAAGATGCATTTGGGGAACCGGCTCCAGGTTTTTGTTTCCCCCTGGTAGTTAATTGCACACACCTGGTGTCCCAGGTCTGAATTAGTCCCTTATTAGAAGGGGAGGATAAGAACCAGAAGTGTTTCGGCCCTCCAGGACCGACATGGAACAGCCCTTGTCCAAGACCAAGGTGCACATTAAAGCTGGAATCCTTAATGGTGAAACAGCCACGTCCCTTTGCGATATTACAACAACTAAGAAGTTACTGTAAACAACCAACACTGTTTCTTCCCCCTCTGACATCATTGCATGAGCGATAAAATAATACATTATGTACTGCATTTTTTTTTACCATGCTGCACGATGCTCCTCAGATTGGAAACTAAAGCAACAACAGTGGTTGTGGGGTGGCCAGTAGCACACCGATTATATGCTGCACGATGCTCCTCAGCTTGGAAACAAAAGCAACAACAGTGGTTGTGGGGTGGCCAGTAGCACACCGATTACATGCTGCACGATGCTCCTCAGCTTGGAAACAAAAGCAACAACAGTGGTTGTGGGGTGGCCAGTAGCACACCGATTACATGCTGCACGATGCTCCTCAGCTTGGGAAACAAAAGCAACAACAGTGGTTGTGGGGTGGCCAGTAGCACACCGATTACATGCTGCACGATGCTCCTCAGCTTGGAAACAAAAGCAACAACAGTGGTTGTGGGGTGGCCAGTAGCACACCGATTACATGCTGCACGATGCTCCTCAGCTTGGGAAACAAAAGCAACAACAGTGGTTGTGGGGTGGCCAGTAGCACTGTATCCCCCTACTGTGGTTTCTATTTTTAAGGCAGGGCTTGTTATTTATGCGTTTCATAATTGCAGTGCAGTGCGCCTGGCCGGAGGACTCAGGGAGGTGCCTCCTCATCTCGGCCCATTAACTTCCTTCAATACCCCTCGGCGGTGGAGAAAACCATCCATTCTACCTCCTCTCTCCCCCAACGTCAGCCCATCTGATTGAGGTGAGGAGAAGGCCAAGTGAAGTGGCAATGGCAGAGTGAGTCTAGCCTGATCACAGATTTTTTTTTGCACAGTCTTGCCAACTCCTACAGTCAGGGATGGGTAGGTTACTTTCTAAATGTAATCCCTTAGTTACTAGTTACCTGTCCAAAATTGTAATCAGTAGTGCAACATTTGGATTACCAAAACTCGGTACCGTAATCAGATTACATTCTGTTACTCTTAGATTCCAATTGAAGGACATCTATTTCAGGATAAACCAGTGTTAAAGTTTACATAGCTGGTCATATATGGTTGTTCAATTTTACTTTATGGGTTTGTTGTTTATGCTTCTTCTAACCCATCGCTTTTTTACTACATATAATATAATTCAAATATATCATTACATTAATACATATAATTTATAAATCCAAAAATGGATGTAGAAACTGCAGGTAGACTTAAAGGGGAAATCAAAAGAGTGGAAGTTTGAGCATGTGTCCATTAGGCCTATGGATTTATTTTTTATTAGCATGAATTAGATTGAGCAATAAAAGCCCCACTTTTATTCCCTAGGCTGGGATCCCCACTATGCCGCTGTTGCAAGACCACATTATTCACTGGCTGTCCACTGGTTTCAAAAACAATGATTGATAGGCAGCTTAAACTTCTTGGGTTCAAATACACATTTAGATTTCTGAACAGCCATCCACAACAACCACAATCTGTGAGGCGCAAATAGCTAAATGAGAGAGCAGCAGTGTGGATATCATCAATGCGCTACGTAGATATGAATAATAAGTGATATCCGCATCGCCGCAGACAACAACACCGCTTTCATCTGAACCTCCAAGCGTTTATGCAAATTGGATCATCTTTGGAAGCCGACAACAGTCACTCCAATGGAAGACATGGCTTGGACTGTAGCCGACAAAAGCCTATTCCTGCTCTTTTCCCGCAATCCTCAAACACATTTGGCGGGTCATCATAGTGGTCTCTGACTTGTGGTCAGACACGCTCAGGTGGAACAAACTTCAACTTGGGCCTTTTTTTCAATGCTGACTTGAATGTAATTGAGAAAACGGAGAAGTGTCGACAACAACGAAAAAATCGTAAACATCCTTTCTGAATTTAAAAGTAATCCTCGACGTAATCGAGCTTTTCAAATGTATCTGTAATCTGATTACAGTATTTTTGCTGGTCACGAAAAGGATTACCAGTTTTTTTTGTAATCCCTTACATGTTACATGTAATCCGTTACTCCCCAACCCTGCCTACGGTCATAGTTGGCAAGACAGCAAAATAAAAAAAGATCTGGGATCAGGTAAGAGTGAATGGGGTGCAATCATTAACCGTTACGAGAAACCGGAACAGCCTCAGTCTTTGAGGTAATGGGATAAGAGTTTTGACGAAGTAAGGACGGTTGAGTTGTTTAGTGGGTAGAGCACTTACCTTTGGACATTGATGTCATCGACATCACATTGGACATTTTGACATGGAAAGTGCACGTTTTCTGTCTCAAGTTTTATTAACACAGTTTAGAAGCCTATAGTTCTGTTTTATGAAAGGGGGACATAATAAATTAATCAAAAAATCAAAAAATCAGGTTAAGACATTTTCATAAAAGCTCATTAACTTTCATTAGATGTTGTCGTAATTCAAATAACAGAGATTTGGATAATGAAATTACAATAAACACTGGCAGAGTGGAACAGACACGCCTGTGACAGGAGATTACTGGCATATGACCTTTCAAGGAGATTGAGATAGATTCCTCATCAGGGAGACAGAGAGTGGGGCATGTGGTTTATAATAAGGTAAGATCGTAGTAAGCCAGGGTTTTCAGAAATAGATTCAGTAACCTGTCAGATATTGAGCTACTCATGGGTATAGCCTACTTCATGCAGTTGACACACTCCCCCTGTCCTGGGATCGGTAGGATTCACACAGTATATGAGCCCAGTCTATAAGCGATGAGTGTCCCTTGCCGTTATACACAGGCATTAATGAGTTAAATGGACAAAGCTCTCCGACAACCACAGGAATCCATTTACAGTCAATCTAATCACTTTAAGGGGCTGGTATCAAATCCCCTTCTACCCTACAAGCCCCCTCTGCCCTTCAGAACATAATCAAGTAATTAAATTACTGAACATTATAATGAGGTATGGAAATCAGTGTTCATTATTTATTCAAATAGACAGATTTTTTATTAGTCAAATAGGATTTACAAAATCCGGCATATTACTGTGATGGTATTTTACCCATATAACCCCTACGACACTAGCCCTCCACCCCACATAACCTGTTAGATACCTGGCCCTGTGCCATAGATTTGTGAGAGATTTGCCAGCTCCAATGTTTGCTCAATGTGTGTACTGATATTTTACAAGCCTGTTTGTTTGTTCATTTCCTGTGTAGGTCATAAGAGATGCCCTCTCCCCTCTCTCTCTCTCTCTCTCTCTCTCTCTCTCTCTCTCTCTCTCTCTCTCTCTCTCTCTCTCTCTCTCTCTCTCTCTCTCTCTCTCTCTCTCTCTCTCTCTCTCTCTCTCTCTCTCTCTCTCTCTCTCTCTCTCTCGGCACAATGCCTCTCCCCTATCTGACCTAAATAACTTGTAGGCCGATGTACAGTATATTTATAGTCCTATGTACAGTATATGTATGCTGGTATGTATGTAAGCGTGCATGTAACTGATAGATGCTACCGAATATAAATGTAGTATTTAAATGTAGGCCTCGAAGTACTAAATCTCTCTGTTTCACTCAGTGTTGTCAGTTCTTATGTTAAATGTATGTAGTTCTGTCCTTGAGCTGTTCTTGTCTATTAATGTTCCGTATGATGTCATGTTTTATATTTTGTGTGGACCCAAGGAAGAGTAGCTGCTGCCTTAGCAACATATAATGGGGATCCTAATAAAATACTAATACTCTTTCTCTTTCTCCTTTACACACACAAATCACTCCCTCTTTCTCCCCACCTCCCTCCCTCTCTATCTCGCTCTCTCTCTCTCACCACCAGACTGAATGACATCTGAAGCATCTATATACTGTGGCTCTTTTATATGGGGACTTATGAAGGCTTCATTTAGTCATCGCCGATTTAAAGTGGGACTGGGGAAAGAATAAGAGCATGGCGACGAAGTTGAATCGGGATGCAGGGCCTTGCAGAGGCGAGTCTGACTGCCTCCTCTTCCAGGTCATCATTAGATAGGCTGCATACAGGACAAGGGCCTTATTAATAGTCACTTTATCTTTGCTGGAGGACAAGCTAGCCTCTCTGATCTCTCTACTCTCCGTATAACCAAAATTGGCTCTAGGTACTCAGCTACAAACGCAGGTTTGAAATGGGATCCTGACCGTTAGATCAAAGCAAAATATAACAAGTGAACGTGTACACACACACACACACACACACACACACACACACACACACACACACACACACACACACACACACACACACACACACACACACACACACACACACACACACACACACACACACACACACACACACACACACACACACACACACACACACACACACACACAGCAAAACAAGCTGAGATGGCCACTATCGATTTCCTGTCATTATTCTGTAACTGTAGACTAACAGATGGTAGGGTACCACAGGTCCTGGACAGAATCTAGAGAAGTTCGTGCCCCTGTCTCAAAATACCCACTCTTACTCCTATTTGGCAGTGTATTGTATTTGTACCTTTTCAGAAGCAGTTGTCGTCTCTTTGACACAATGGTGAAAAATGGACTATCACCTGAAGAGATGGTTTTGCGAGACATGTCCAAGCTGTTGAGGAATCTTTATGACGGGAACTTGTCTCCTTGATTTTGTTCTTGACACTCCCGACCGTCACGGAACATTCTGCTTTGTGGGCACTCTCTAAAAAAAATCCACACCATGTATTTTCACCCATCTCAAACAAGCATACTCTCAAGGGTGATTGTCTTTTGAAACAAAGGCACCTGGTAATTCACACAACCATGGACTTGTAATGCAGGTGGAAATGTTGTGATGCTATAGCTATGGCGCCTATGTCATCAGCCAATGACTGTACCCGAATAGCTGACTTCCTTTTCCTTCTCATCCTGAGGGAGTCATTGGAACTGTATTATGCTTCAGAAAGCGCGAGCTCCAACGTTACTATAGGACGAATGATCACTGTGTGAAAACAGACTGTCTTGGTTCAGACTTTCTATCCTCAGGTCGTTTATATACTCGTTATTTTCTAAAAGATAGATTAACAGAGAGCACAGAAGAAAAGACAGCTAAGGCCTGTTGATGTCAGATCAGACAATTTGAAACAGGATCTCTCTCTCTCTCTCTGACACTGTCTCTCTGACACTGTCTCTTTGGGGGGCCGAACTCCAAAGGTTCTTATAAATTAGTACTAACCATTTAATTATCCTCTGCTGTTAGACAGGCTCACCCCACAGGCTCCCCATGCCTGACCCAAGCCCCCAAGCCTGGTGTCCATTACCATGAGCACAGTCAGAGACAAATCTCTGTCTCAAGTTGTTCCTATCGCTTTCAGATGGAAGGCTGTTTCTTGTTGAAATATTTCTAAAAGGCAGTGGCCATTGAAAGGAAAGCTTTGGTTTCTGCCTCTGTCATTGTGGATCTGTGAGACATGGTTTGATGGGTGGTTATTGATGCGTAGAGGGCAGGCTTGTCTCATGTAATAGATGTAGGAGGTCGTACTGTATGTCATTCAAGTTTATTGGATCAAGTTCTCGCCCGTGAAAGTTGAAAGGGCTTACGGAAGGGGACAGTCAGTGTATTGTGTTCTTCAGGTTCATCAGGTGCTTGTGAACTGTATTGTCTTAGTATTTTTCTATGTTTTTTTATTTATTCATTCTTGGTGACTGCTTGATGCTTCGAATACCTCAAGTATTTTATTTGAGAAGAGCTCTGGCATTTCAAATGTGCAGGTTTCATTGTGAGGTAACACTTTTCAATGTCATATGTCATAACAGCTGACACAACTTGTCATAACCTTTCATAAAACGGTCATAACACTGTCATGACACATACAGCACCAGTCAAAAGTTTGGACACACGTACTCATTCAAGGGTTTTTCTTGACTTTTACTCATTTATACATTGTAGAATAATAGAGAAGACATCAACACGATGAAATAACACATATGGAATCATGTTGGATCAAAAAACGTGTTAAGCAAATCTAAATATATTTTAGAATCTTCAAAGTAGCCACCCTTTGCCTTGATGACAGCTTTGCACACTCTTGGCATTCTCTCAGCCAGCTTCACCTGGAATTATTTTCCAACAGTCTTGAAGGAGTTCCCACATATGCTGAGCAATTGTTGTCTGCTTTTCCTTCACTCTGTGGTCCAACTCATCCCAAACCATCTCAATTGGGTGGAGGTCAGGTGATTGTGGAGGCCAGGTCATCTGATGCAGCACTTCATCACTCTTCCTCTTGGTCAAATAGCCCTTACACAGCCTGAAGGTGTGTTGGGTCATTGTCCTGTTGAAAAACAAATGATAGTGCCACTAAGCGCAAACCAGATGGGATGGTGTATCGCTGCAGAATGCTGTGGTAGCCATGCTGGTTAGGTGTGCCTTAATCTAAATAAATCACTAACTGTCTCACCAGCAAAGCACCCTCAAACCATCACACCTCCTCCTGTTATGCAGGTGAGTGAGGACCCAAAAGCGACTTAACAGAAACAGAGTTTATTCAAGTCCAGACAGAAAAATAGCAAATCCTGAATCCTTAACAGGAAATGTCCAAACGGGGATAACAGAAATCCTCTAGTTTGTAGAGGGGAATAACAGGGTTAGCGGCCACAGACTGCAGGTCTCTTCGGGTAGGCGCAGGCCGTAGCTGACAGAGACACCTGCTCACACGCAGCATCTGATGAGGGCAAAAACACGACAGGACGGAACAAGTACACAGCGAACAGCAAACATCAAACAAGGATCCGACAAGGACAGAAGCAGAAACAGAGAGAGAAATAGGGACTTAATCAGAGGGCAAAATAGGGGACAGGTGTGAAAGAGTAAACGAGGTAGTTAGGAGAATGAGGAACAGCTGGGAGCAGGAACGAAACGATAGAGAGAGAGGGATAGAGAGAGAGGGATAGAGAGAGAGGGAAAGAAACCTAATAAGACCAGCAGGGGGAAACGAATAGAAGAGAAAGCACAGGGACAAGACATGACAATATATGACAAAACATGACAGTACCCCCCCACTCACCGAGCGCCTCCTGGCGCACTCGAGGAGGAACCCTGGCGGCAACGGAGGAAATCATTGATCAACGAACGGTCCAGCACGTCCCGAGAAAGAACCCAACTCCTCTCCTCAGGACCGTAACGGGAAACGATGAAGAGGGAATCTAGTGCAATTACTATTATAAAAATGAGACACAGGTAGAGAACTGTAAGAGTTAGAGCAATCAGGCCCAAACAGGCCAGGAGAGTAACAACTAGGGACAGACTGAGACACAGCAAGGCTAAGACCAGGAACAGGAGAGAGGCGGTGGCTGTGGACAGACTGAGACACAGCAAGTGCAGGAGCAGGACCAGGAGAGATGCGGTGGCTGGGGACAGACTGAGACACAGCAAGGGCAGGAGCAGAAGCAGGAAGAGAGTTACCGGACTTAGTCTGCGCGCAGTCCGAACAAGCAGCCACGAAACGGCGCGTGTCACGCTCCTGAGTAGGCCACCAAAAACGCTGGCGAATAGAAGCAAGCGAACCCCGAACGCCGGGGTGGCCAGCTAACTGGGCAGAGTGAGCCCACTGAAGAACGGCCAGACGAGTAGAAACGGGAACGAAAAGAAGGTTACTAGGACAAGCGCGCGGCGACGGAGTGTGAGTGAGTGCTTGCTTTACCTGTCTCTCAATCCCCCAGACAGTCAACCCGACAACACGCCCTTCAGGGAGAATCCCCTCGGGGTCGGTAGAGGCTACAGAAGAACTGAAGAGACGGGATAAAGCATCAGGCTTGGTGTTCTTAGTGCCCGGACGATAAGAAATCACGAACTCGAAATGAGCGAAATACAGCGCCCAACGAGCCTGACGCGCATTAAGTCGTTTGGCAGAACGGATGTACACAAGGTTCTTATGGTCAGTCCAAACGACAAAAGGAACGGTCGCCCCCTCCAACCACTGTCGCCATTCGCCTAGGGCTAAACGGATGGCGAGCAGTTCGCGGTTAGCCACATCATAGTTACGTTCCGACGGCGACAGGCGATGAGAAAAATACGCGCAAGGGTGGACCTTATCGTCAGTATGGGAGCGCTGGGACAGAATGGTTCCCACTCCCACCTCAGACGCGTCTACCTCGACAATGAACTGTTTAGTGACGTCAGGTGTAACAAGGATAGGAGCGGATGTTAAACGCTTCTTGAGGAGATCAGTACAACAATCATACGACCGGTGAGGAGGAATGGAGGTGGCTCTGGATCGACTGAAGACCGTGCGCAGATCATGATATTCCTCCGGCACTCCTGTCAAATCACCAGGCTCGTCCTGTGAAGAGGGGGCAGAAGAAACAGGAGGAAAAGCAGACATTAAACATTTCACATGACAAGAAACGTTCCAGGAAAGGATAGAATTACTAGACCAATCAAAAGAAGGATTATGACACACTAGCCAGGGATGACCCAAAACAACAGGTATAAAAGGTGAACGAAAATTCAAAAAAGAAATGGTCTCACTATGGTTACCAGATACTGTGAGGGTTAAAGGTAGTGTTTCACATAATATACTGGGGAGAGGACTACCATCCAAGGCGAACATGGCCGTGGGCTCCCCTAACTGTCTGAGAGGAATGTCATGTTCCCGAGCCCAGGCTTCGTCCATAAAACAGCCCTCCGCCCCAGAGTCTATTAATGCACTGCAGGAAGCTGCCGAACCAGTCCAGCGTAGATGGACTGACAAGGTAGTACAGGAACTTGACGGAGAGGACTGAGTAGTAGCGCTTACCAGTAGCCCTCCGCTTACTGATGAGCTCTGGCCTTTAACTGGACATGAAATGACAAAATGACCAGCGGAACCGCAATAGAGACAGAGGCGGTTGGTGATTCTCCGTTCCCTCTCCTTAGTCGAGATGCGAATACCCCCCAGCTGCATGGGCTCAACACCTGAGCCAGTGGGGGAAGATGGTAGTGTCGGGGAGAGGGGGGACACAGTTAACGCGAGCTCTCTTCCATGAGCTCGGTGACGAAGATCTACCCGTCGTTCTATGCGAATAGCGAGTTCAATCAAAGAATCCACGCTGGATGGAACCTCCCAGGAGAGAATCTCATCCTTAACCTTAGCGTGGAGTCCCTCCAGAAAACGAGCGAGCAACGCCTGCTCGTTCCAGTTACTGGAGGCAGCAAGAGTGCGAAACTCTATAGAGTAATCCGTTATGGATCGATTACCTTGACATAGGGAAGACAGGGACCAGGAAGATTCCTTCCCAAAAACAGAACGATCAAAAACCCGTATCATCTCCTCCTTAAAGTTCTGATACTGGTTAGTACACTCAGCCCTTGCCTCCCAGATAGCCGTGCCCCACTCCCGAGCCCGTCCAGGAAGGAGAGATATGACGTAGGCGATACGAGCAATACCCCTGGAGTACGTGTGGGGCTGGAGAGAGAACACTATATCACACTGGGTAAGGAACGAGCGACATTCAGTGGGCTCCCCAGAGTAGCACGGTGGGTTATTAATTCTGGGCTCCGGAGACCCGGAAGCCCAGGAGGTAACCGGTGGATCGAGGCGGAGATTGTGAATCTCCTCCGAGAGGCCGGAGACTTGGGCGGCCAGGGTCTCAACGGCATGTCGAGCAGCAGACAATTCCTGTTCGTGTCTGCCTAGCATCGCTCCCTGGAACTCGACAGCAGAGTAGAGAGAATCCGTAGTCGCTGTGTCCATTCTTGGTCGGATCCTTCTGTTATGCAGGTGAGTGAGGACCCAAAAGCGACTTAACAGAAACAGAGTTTATTCAAGTCCAGACAGAAAAATAGCAAATCCTGAATCCTTAACAGGAAATGTCCAAACGGGGATAACAGAAATCTTCTAGTTTGTAGAGGGGAATAACAGGGTTAGCGGCCACAGACTGCAGGTCTCTTCGGGTAGGCGCAGGCCGTAGCTGACAGAGACACCTGCTCACACGCAGCATCTGATGAAGGCAAAAACACGACAGGACGGAACAAGTACACAGCGAACAGCAAACATCAAACAAGGATCCGACAAGGACAGAAGCAGAAACAGAGAGAGAAATAGGGACTTAATCAGAGGGCAAAATAGGGGACATGTGTGAAAGAGTAAACGAGGTAGTTAGGAGAATGAGGAACAGCTGGGAGCAGGAACGAAACGATATAGAGAGAGAGGGATAGAGAGAGAGGGATAGAGAGAGAGGGAAAGAAACCTAATAAGACCAGCAGGGGGAAACGAATAGAAGAGAAAGCACAGGGACAAGACATGACAATATATGACAAAACATGACACCTCCTCCATGCTTCACAGTGTCAACCACACATGCAGAGATCATCCGTTCAACTACTCTGCATCTCACAAAAACACAACAGTTGGAACCAATAATCTCAAATGTGGACTCATCGAGACCAAGGCCAGATTTCCCCTGGTCTAATGTCCATTGCTCGTGTTTCTTGGTCCAAGCAAATCTCTTTTTCTTATTGGTGTCCTTTTATTAGTTGTTTCTTTGCAGCAATTTGACCATGAAGGCCTGAAGGCCTAATTCACACAGTCTCCTCTGAACAGTTGATGTTGAGATGTGTCTGTTACTTGAACTCTGTGAAGTATTAATTTGGACTGCAATTTCTGAGGCTGGAAACTCTAATGAACTTTTCCTTCGCAGCAGAGGTAACTCTTGGTCTTCCTTTCCTGTGGCGGTCCACATGAGAGCCGGTTTCATCATAACTCTTGATGGTTGTTGCCACTGCACTTGAAGAAACTTTGAAATGTTCTGTATTGACTGACCTTTGTGTCTTAAAGTAATGATGGACTTTCGTTTCTCCTTGCCTATTTGAGCTGTTGCCATAATATGGACTTGGTCTTTTACCAAATAGGGCTATCTTCTGTATACCACCCCTACCTTGTCACAACACAACTGATTGGCTCAAACGCAATAAGGAAAGAAATTCCACAAATTAACTTTTAACAAGGCACACCTGTTAATTGAAATGCATTCCAGGTGACTACCTCATGGTCTGATTGAGAGAATGCCAAGAGTGTGCAAAGCTGTCATCAAGGCAAAGGGTGGCTACTTTGAAGAATCTCAAATATAAAATACACTGATCAAAAGGGAACACTAAAATAACACATCCTAGATCTGAATGAATGAAATATTCTTATTAAATACTTTTTTCTTTACATAGTTGAATGTGCTGACAACAAAATCACACAAAAATTATCAATGGAAATCAAATTTATTAACCCATGGAGGTCTGGATTTGGAGTGACACTCAAAATGAAAGTGGAAAACCACACTACAGGTTGATCCAACTTGATGTAATGTCCTTAAACAAGTCAAAATGAGGCTCAGAAGTGTGTGTGGCCTCCACGTGCCTGTATGACCTCCCTACAATTCCTGGGTATGCTACTGATGAGGTGGCGGATGGTCTCCGGAGGGATCTCCTCCCAGACCTGGACTTAAGCATGCATGGAGCGAGACATGACGTCCCAGATGTGCTCAATTGGATTCAGGTCTTGGGAACGGGCGGGCCAGTCCATAGCATCAATGCCTTCGTCTTGCAGGAACTGCTGACACACTCCAGCCACATGAGGTCTAGCATTGTCTTGCATTAGGAGGAACCCAGGGAACCCAACCGTACCAGCATATGGTCTCACAAGGGGTCTGAGGATCTCATCTCGGTACCTAAAGGCAGTCAGGCAACCTCTGGCGAGCACATGGAGGGCTGTGCGGCCCCCCAAAGAAATGCCACACCACACCATGACTGACCCGCTACCAAACAGGTCATGCTGGAGGATGTTGCAGGCAGCAGAACATTCTCCACTGCGTCTCCAGACTCTGTCACGTCTGTCACGTGCTCAGTGTGAACCTGCTTTCATCTGTGAACAGCACAGGGCGCCAGTGGCGAATTTGCCAATCTTGGTGTTCTCTGGCAAATGCCAAACGTCCTGCACGGTGTTGTGCTGTAAGCACAACCTTCACCTGTGGACGTCGGGCCCTCATACCACCCTCATGGTGTCTGTTTCTGACCGTTTGAGCAGACACATTCACATTTTTGGCCTGCTGGAGGTCATTTTGCAGGGCTCTGGCAGTGCTCCTCCTTGCACAAAGGCGGAGGTAGCGGTCCTACTGCTGGGTTGTTGCCCTCCTACGGCCTCCTCCACGTCTCCTGATGTACTGGCCTGTCTCCTGGTAGCGCCTCCATGCTCTGGACACTACGCTGACAGACACAGCAAACCTTCTTGCCACAGCTCGCATTGATGTGCCATCCTGGATGAGCTGCACTACCTGAGCCACTTGTGTGGGTTGTAGACGCAGTCTCATGCTACCATTAGAGTGAAAGCACCGCCAACATTCAAAAGTGACCAAAACATAAGCAAGGAAGCATAGGAACTGAGAAGTGGTCTGTGGTCACCCCCTGCAGAACCACTCCTTTATTGGGCGTGTCTTGCTAAATGCCTATAATTTCCACCTGTTGTCTATTCCATTTGCACAACAGCACGTGACATTTATTGTCAATCAGTGTTGCTTCCTAAGTGGACAGTTTGATTTCACAGAAGTGTGATTGACTTGGAGTTACATTGTGTTGTTTAAGTGTTCCCTTTATTTTTTTGAGCAGTGTATATTTAGATTTGTTAGGCACTTTTTTGGGTTTACCACGTGACTCCATATGTGTTCTTTCATACTTTTGATGTATTCACTATTATTCTACAAAGTAGAAAATTGTAAAAAATAAAGAAGTGTGTCCCAACGTTTGACTGGTACTGTATATGTACACCTGTTGTGTCAGGATTTGGCCAGGGTTGTTCCGGTTTTTGGTCACTAGATGCCCCCATTGTGCTTTTTGACCTTTTGTTTTCCCTTGATCCCCATTATTATTTGCACCTGTGCCTCATTTCCCCTGATTGTATTTAAACCCTTAGTTTTCCTCAGTTATTTGCTCTGTGTTTGTATGTTAGCACCCAGCCCTAGTATTCTGTGAACTATTGTTGATCCCGGTGGACTCTCTTGTGGAATTCTGTTTTTTGTTCTTGTTTATTTATTTTTGAGTATCTTTTGAGGCTTTTTATGCTATACCTACCACCTTGTGGATTTACCTTTTTTTGTCTTGGAGGATTACCTTTGTTCTTGTGGAATTCCTTTTGAGGTTGTGGAGTTACATGTTTTCCTGAAGGACTTCACTTTTTACTTCATTAAATACACCGTCTCAAGTACTGCTGTGTCTGCCTCATCTTCTGGGTTCTGCCGACTATTCGTGGCTCAGTTGGTTAAGTGACTGTTTCTCACTCCGGAGACCCGGGTTCGTAACCGGGTCCTGACATGTTGTGACATATATATTACATTATTTTATGACAGCAACATAACGTTAAGTGTCTAAGCATCAAAGTCTACCTCGGCAAAACATTCCAACAGCCCACTTGTCAACACAATTTTTAGGGTGTATAAGATTTTCTGAAATTGATCATATTGAATAATAATTGTCATTGCGCAAATATTGATGGCAGACATGCACCTACCCCGATCCTGATGACTGGGATGAATGCAGGAGCACATTTCAGGAGCAGGACAAGACACCCTCTTTGACTAATGTCTGACATAAAGGCATGTACATAATATGTCTATCTGGCTTATATGAATCTGATGGTCATAATGCTCCATGACAGTGTCATAACGTGTATGTTCTTAGTCCAAGTGACACAGGATGGCCATAATGCTCCATGACAGTGTCATAACGTGTATGTTCTCAGTCCAAGTGACACAGGATGGTCATAATGCTCCATGACAGTGTCATAACGTGTATGTTCTTAGTCCAAGTGACACAGTATAATCGTAATGCTCCATGACAGTGTCATAACGTGTATGTTCTCAGTCCAAGTGACACAGGATGGTCATAATGCTCCATGACAGTGTCATAACGTGTATGTTCTTAGTCCAAGTGACACAGGATGGTCATAATGCTCCATGACAGTGTCATAAGTGACACAGGATGGTCATAATGCTCCATGTTCTTAGTTCTTAGTCCAAGTGACACAGGATGGTCATAATGCTCCATGACAGTGTCATAACGTGTATGTTCTTAGTCCAAGTGACACAGGATGGTCATAATGCTCCATGACAGTGTCATAACGTGTATGTTCTTAGTCCAAGTGACACAGGATGGTCATAATGTTCCATGACAGTGTCATAACGTGTATGTTCATAGTCCAAGTGACACAGGATGGTCATAATGCTCCATGACAGTGTCATAACGTGTATGTTCTTAGTCCAAGTGACACAGTATAATCGTAATGCTCCATGACAGTGTCATAACGTGTATATTCTTAGTCCAAGTGACACAGTATAATCGTAATGCTCCATGACAGTGTCATAACGTGTGTGTTCTTAGTCCAAGTAAAGTGACACAGTATAATCGTAATGCTCCATGACAGTGTACATAAAGTGTATGGTCTTAGTCCAAGTGACACAGGATGGTCATAATGCCTTTTTGACAATGTCACAGTGTAAAGCATAACTTTAAAGAATTCATTACAACAACAACAAATTATTTAAGAGACAAAGTTACAAACGGAAAGGAAACTTCTTGGGAGGGAAAAGGTACAGTTGAATAAACGTGAGTTCTGACACTCTTATGTAGATGTCATAACCAGCCATAAAACAACACAATGTATTTCACATATATATATGGTTTATTACAGTGTTATGACCATTTGACAGGTTATGACTAGTTATGACAGCTGTTGTGACCTTTTATGACATGGTTATAATCGTGTCATAACGTGTAATGACGCTAGGTGTCAAGCAAAGGGTTTAGTAAAAAGGCTTTAGCGAGGGAATCCATACACTCCAATCTCAGCGCTCACCCAATGCAGACAGAAACAAAATCAATAATTACCTGAATCTCACAACAATCAGGGGATTTTGCTCCGTAATTTGTCCTCTTTCGAAATGGAATGGCTGGAAAATCTTCTGGCCCTACTGTACTAGTTCATTTTTTATAGCATGATTGTGATTCCTTCCATTTTGTAATCCCCTACCCTAGTCCCTTACCTCATGGGTACCACCGGGATGATCCAGACAAAGTCCCATTAGTCTAACTTGACCCCGTCCGTTGTTATCGGCTCTATGGGGTCACCATGTTTTGCAAGAGTTCCTGTGACTATGGTTAATAGTTTGGCAGAGACGAAGTGCGAGTGCTACAGCAGCTTACCTGGGAGATTACAGTATCAGCAATTCAACCCACAATGCCACCTTTCTGGATTTTCAGCCGCCCACCATTAGCCTAGCTTTTTCCGCAACCCTGGCAGTATGTCTCAAACAGTGGGTCGTTTTCACAATGTTCTGACATCATTTTTGTCAAAGTTGCGCAGTCAGTGCACATCATGTGGATGTGAGTTTAAATGGGACAAGTTGGATGCATTTTTTAAAATTTATTTTGAAGCAGGGGCAGACATCAACATTCCACAATAGTAAATACAACATCACAATGTTCAGTCTGCATTGGAATTGTTATGTCTGTCGCTGCATTAAAAAAAGTGCAGCACAATTGTCCCATTTAACTCCGATCCACATGATGTGCACTGACTGCGACTTTGAAACTGGGTAAACCACCCACTGGAGTTTGAGAATTCAGCATTACTGTCAGTGCCTGCAACTTTGACAACTCTACAGATGTGATCACACATGTTGTATTTACTACTGTGTGCATTGTTATGTCTGGTGCATCATTGTGTAATTCAGTGGGCATCTGGCGGGATATTCATAAAATGGACACGGCAAGGCTGTGTGACCCAGTGTCATACACCTACACAATATTATCTATCACTCCATAAAAAAATATATATAAATATATATATATATATGAGAACCAGAAGACATCGGTAGCTGGCAACTTTTCTGAGACGATTCTTATTTTTCTTCTCAATGAATAAAAATATACTTTCATGTTTTAAGGGAAGGCTGGCTGGCACAATCCTAACTATCAAGGATCATCAACGATAATTAGTGTCACTACATGAGCCCCTTTTAGTATTCCAGTCTTTCTCAATTCATTAGAAGTTGAATGGGATTTTATTGGTTTGACAGTTATAACATGAATCGGGGGAGAGTCGGAAAAGCTTGTAAGGTTGTAAGGCGATTTACGAAGGGATCGACGCTCAACTTGGGGCCAAAACCACAGAGAGAGAGAGAAAAAGAGAGAGGAATAGGAGATTTGTAGTCTTCCTTCGCTGTTCCTTTTTGCTGTACCCCCGGCTTTTTGTTCTCTGGTCTTGTTTGTTTTTCGTCGGCACAACCGCCTTTCAATCATTGGGCTGACGTTCTCCTCGGCTGGCTTCAGCCCTGAACTCTCTCACCTCTTCCATCGCTCTCTGTCTGCGACCCTCTGTCTCCCTTTGTCTCTGTTTCCGACTCCACTGGGTTCTCAGTTAAGACTCCATATTGATATTTAAAATACCCTCAGTCTTGGTGTTAATAACCAGAGTTGAGTGTGATTGTATAATTTTTAATCTGTGTAGAGTAAATCACTCAAAACCACGCCCATCAATATCATATTTCCCAGCATGCCCTAAAGCAGGTTGATTTTTGAATTGCTTGTTTCAATGTCTGTGTTTTTGTATGTACATTGACTGATTGCTTGATTGATCTTATGCTATACAAAGATAAATAACATGCATCTTTATAAACTAATCAAATCTGGTTAGTAGTTGGACTTTTTGCACTTGTTTCTGAGATGGTTGATCCATGGTTTAGGTCTCATTTATCAATCTTCCCTACCCTGGCAGTCATTCTGAATGCGGTTTGCAGGTGATTAAAAGTTCCAGTTGTTGGATATCCTCACTCTGTGACTTGATGCGGCCTGTAAACCAGGGGTTTCCTTACACCAATGTGTTAGGGTTTGACTGGGCCCACAAAGAAAGGCCTTATGATATACAGTATGTAGCCGTTCTTGGAAGAACCCTTCAAAGAGGGTTATAGGAAGAATATTTAGATGATAAAAGGGTTCTTGTTAGAACAATTTCTAGAGGGTTCTGGTAAGAAACCCTCTAGAAATAGATCCAAGTAGAACAATTAACAGGGTTTTTTATGATTAACCCTCTGTAAATGGTCCTACCAAGCACCAAAGCCATGAGACTCCTGAACAGCTAACCAAATGGTTCTCCGGACTATCTGCATTGTGTGCCCCCACCCCAACCCCTCGTTTACACTGCTGCTACTCTCTGTTTATCATATATGAATAGTCACTTTAACTATACATTCATGTACATACTACGTCAATTGGGCCGACCAACCAGTGCTCCCGCACATTTGCTAACCGGGCTATTTGCATTGTGTACCACCACCCACCAACCCCTCTTTTTACGCTACTGCTAGTCTCTGTTCATCATATATGCATAGTCACTTTAACCATATCTACATGTACATACTACCTCAATAAGCCTGACTAACAGGTGTCTGTATATAGCCTTGCTACTGTTATTTTCAAATGTCTTTCTACTGTTTTATTTCTACACACACACACACACACACACACACACACACACACACACACACACACACACACACACACACACACACACACACACACACACACACACACACACACACACACACACACACACACACACACACACACACACACACACACACACACACACACACACACCTTTTTTTCGCACTATTGGTTAGAGCCTGTTAGTAACACCTGTTGTGTTTGGCGCATGTGACAAATAAACGTTGATTTGAAATAAGGTTCCCCTAGGAGGAAAACACCGAAGAACCCTATTTAGTTTTACTCAATACCTTTATTTCCCAAAGAGTGTAGATAATTCACTCGCGTCCTTCCTAATGCCGGCCACTACTCCACAGTTGGTGGTGGTTAGTGCTGAAATCGCAGCTTCATCGTGTGGCAGTAACATCTATAATGTTCCTTCCTGTGTATGTTTTGGCTCACCTGGGTTACATGTGGAGCTGTATTGTCACTGAACGTCCCTGTATGACAAATGGAGAACATTACATGTTTGAATGAGATTTAATCAGGGTTTTCTTACCTATATTGTCCCTACTCTACCATTCTGGTCATCCTGATTCTATTAGTTGCTATGTTAAGGACAGCTTCCTCAGCTTGATATTGCAAGAGAGCGGTAGTTTTTCCAACAAATGTAATATGATGATTAGATGTGAAACAGATCGTGGAGGCGAGGTTGTGTTGTCATTCAAAAGCCATGAGGAGGACAAATAAATTGTGGGAATTGAAAAACACCACCGGAGAAACAGTTGGAAAAGACATGTTGGAGTGCATGTTAAGACACTACATGAGGGAACAGAAGGCAGAAGAGTCGAGGAGAAAATGAAATGGTGAAAACACCAATACATTAGGGAGTGAGAGACAGAGGGAGAGGGGGGAGACTTCTTATGTCTCACTGTTTTTCCTTTACCAAACGATCTGCCGGTTTTTCTGCTTCCACTCCTTTTTAAATAGCAATCCCAATTTGGGTCAAGTGTAGTTGTTTGTTCGGCCCGAGGCAATGTCTTAACTTAACTAAGGAAGTGGAATGTGTGCTGAGCGGGACAGCACCTCGATTAAAAGAGAAACGCGGTTGTGCACCTTGCAATCAAATCAGGGGTGCCCCGGGTCGTGCTTTCTAGCATCTACTGTAGGGCTAAACTGTGATTGGTGCAGTGCATTCTGGGTATGAGCATGCCATGTTGGAGACGACGTGTTTCTGTCAAACAGGAAGGATTATTGCTTTGGTTTCCAGGTGTTATGATTCAGTGGATTCGTTCTGTTATGTTTATCGATCACATTTAGACTTTTGCATAAATTAATCCGGGTTCATGTAAAAGAGATGGCTGCTTCCAATACATCTGTATAATGTACGTGATAATACCATTCATGTTTTTTTTTTACGGTCGCCAGGCCATCTCTGCCCACTGTCCAATCTTCTCTCCATCCCTCTCCTCCCTCTACCCCTTCCGCCTCTCATTTCACATCTCAGAGATAAGCCTGCTTTTCTTACTCTCTTATCCCTCTCTCTTCCGTGCTCTGTCTTCCCTCTCTCGCTGTCTCTGTCTCTCATCTCTTTTTCTCTCTCTCTCCCCCTTGCTCACTCTCGCTGCCCCTATCTCTCCACGTCCCCACTCCTTCCCCTCTATCTCTCCTCCCCTCTCCTCTCTATCTCTCTGTCCTTCTCTCCTTTTTCTCTCTGTCTCTTTCTCTGTGCAGAGATAAGGTTGGCTCTCCCTCGTGGGTTCTTGGTGTCGATACTAATATGTGGCTATCATCGATGAACTGTCAGACCCCCCCCCCGCCTCCCTTCCCCTGACCTTCCAAATATACTGGAACTTCTAACAAAAAACGTATTGTACACTGCAGTCTTGATTGCATGACCCTACATTTTTCAACCTCCAAAAAGATATAACAAATCACATAGAGGGCTATCTACTATTGGGGTTAGTTTTAATTGCATGGATTAACTTACCCTTCTTTAATGGCATAGTGCTTAAGAAAGTACTAACCCTAATTCCCTAATTCTTCTTCTTTATAATTAGAACAAAAACACTTTTGTAATCTTATCACATAGGCCTACAATATATGCATTGCGATTAGTGCACAACCTGTCTGGTGTAGAAATCCAATAGCTAGCTTATGAAACAGGAATTAATGTCGAGGATATAAGTGGTCTCTAACATAAGTCGTCCGAAGCTTGCACAAAATACCGAACACCCACACTGGAGAATGCTGTGGACTTCACCCTGTACAGGCCAGACACATCGCTCACTCCATCACCTGTCTGGTTAGGATATGAGAAGGAAAACATGTCAGGAGGGAATGTGCTGATGTGTCTTGACCCTTCAGTGGAGTCATCAGAAGTGAGGGATCCATGTGGAGGAGAGCAGGAGAGAGGCAGTGGAGAGACGGTGAGTGACAAAGGAAGAAGGGTGGATGAAGTGGGGGAGAGTTGGCTCTTACCTCTCCTGATGAAGCCTAATTGTGTTTTCTTCGCGGCCTCTGGGAGATGGGCATGACCTTTGAACTTCTACCCTGGGGTTTAGAGATGCTAGTCTGAGGTGGAGTTCGTTCTATACCATTAAAACGCCTTAGAGGTCAAATGTGATGAATCGCGGTAGGGTACTTCTCTGTTGTATTGATTGAAGCATGAATGAAAGCGTAGGATGAATCTTTCATACTTGATATAGAGAAGAATTGGAAAGGTATGTGAGAAATTTAAAAAATGGAAGACTACATTTGAAATAAAAATCATGGCAAGGACAGCTACCATCTAGCTGCACCTACACAAACAGTACATTTCTCTTTCTTCTCCAGGCAACAGTCTTTTCTTGGTCATTCAGGGGAGTTAGGGAAGTATTGCAGTACTGCAAAAGGATTATAGCATAATACGAATATTTTTGTTTTATTTTTTGGGATGGTAGAACGTTTCAAGCAAATGCCGTGTGGAGAGGGGGCAGTTACCACAGCACTTTTCAATCAGTTGTGGCGGCACCGCACAACTCTTTGATTTAGTTTTAAGAAAATATATTGATGCAAAGCATCAAAAAGAGGGACAAAGTGCTGTCTTTTGGACCTCAATATTTGTCAACTTGCACACAATTTCTCTGCCCTTCAAATCAGAGTGTTGCTGCAGGCTCTTTGCGTGTCTTGATCAATCAGGTTCACGGAAATCGCGGGTCATTCGGGCCGGGTACTGTACAATGCACAAAGCTCAAGGCACTCTGGTATTTATTTACCAAGCGTGATAACACATCAATTCTGACAGACAAGCAAAAACTACACAACCTATACACAAACAGTAGCAATCTGACATGCTGTATTGCGTGGAAACAAGACTATTTTTCATTCTGATCAACTGTAGGCTACTAACAACAGCAGCTGCATAGTCTAGCCTGGTATGTGTCCTGTCCCTCTGACCAGGGTAAACTATGCTGCAATGTTCTGTATTTGTAGCTCATTTGATTGAGAAAATGTGAAGGGGTCAAATTTGGTTTATGTTCAAACTTGGGCTGACTAGGCTACCTAGACCTTTTCCATCCAAAACGATTAACTGGGATTAACACAGAGAAAGCAACATGATTAGCTAATAAAACTCACATGGCTGAGCTTGCTTTATGCAGGTTTGTATCGTGTAGGCCTGCCCTATGCAATTGTAGGCCTAATAAAATGAACTCACAGTCTGTGTCAGCTATTGGGCAGGGTAGCCTAGTGGTGAGAGCATTGGACTAGTAACCGGAAGGTTGCAAGTTCAAACCCCTGAGTTGACAAGGTACAAATCTGTCGTTCTGCCCCTGAACAGGCAGTTAACCCGCTGTTCCTAGGCCGTCATTGAAAATAAGAATTTGTTCTTAACTGACTTGCCTGGTTAAATAAAGGTAAAAGAAAAAAAAATGTGTTATTATTAGGACTACAGTTGTGTAGTAGGGCAGGCCTACACAATCCTGACCTGCATAAAGCAAGCTCAGCTGTGTGGGTTTTATTGTCCAATCATGTTGCTTTCTCTGTGTCTGTGTATAGGAAACCCCCCTAGTCCTTCTTTAAAATGTCATTTATATGAACAAGTACAATGTTGCTGCATTTTGACAGGGTTTTCATCCTCCCCAAGGCCATGAGTTTTTCCAAGTAAAAAAAACAACATGTGACACAATCAGAAAAACTCTGGTCCCATCATACCCCATATTCTGACTCTTTTTTTTACAAAGGATTAATCACATCATGTAAAATGTGGTTAGGCTTCCAGATCAGGAAAAACTAGGGGCCCCAGAATGTTTTTCCTGATACACCACTCAGGAGCCTGCCATGCTACATCTGGTTTTCAATGTAAACTTAAACAACTAAAACCAGATATAAAGTATCTATAAAAGATTATGAAGCAATATATATTTTTTAAATAAGATCATCTTTAAGAACGAACAATCACCAAAATAATAATTGGACAGCCAGGGAGAATAAAACTTTCGAAAAATGTCATGGCTTCGGCCACTGTAGATTTTGTTATAATGTTTGAGTCACTCAGATAGTATAATTGCAGGAAATGTGCTTTGAAAGTGCAATATTTCTCTCAGCCCCATAACAAGATGTAGAATTGCAGGAAATTAGCTTTAACACTAGGAGCGACCGAATTCCATGACAACTTGAATGGTCATGATGGTCATTCTGAACGTTGGTATTTCAAATGTGTAAATATTCCATAATAAATAATAAATTGCAAAATATGTCTTAGGATACCTTAGGACACCAAGCATTATAATCAGACAATTTATTGATTGATCCATATGCACATAGACTATAAATACTAAAATTAGACTGTATTTTCTGACGTTAAGACACGATTCGATTTGAAATTCATATTATTTTGTTTTGTCGTTTCAAAGGTTGAAACATACAAAGACGAAACAAGGAACAAAATGGTTTCATGTCAGTTTCCATGGTGTCAATCTGACCGTCACCAAGGACAAAAATATAATTCATTAAAATGCTCCAAATTAGCTGATGATATATGCATAGCAATTACAACTCATAGCAAGAAAACTCAGAAGAACAAAATTATTATTATTATTATTTTTTTTACATTGTCAGATGTTGGGGTCATATGGCACAGCTTTCCCAGACATGTGGTGTACTCGGATCTCTAGTTGAAGCGCATCCATGGAAGTCCCCCTCCCCCCCGCGCAGGTGCGTTTATGCGAGCCAGGTCAACACTGACACGAGCCATCTTTGGGTTCCACCTTTGACACTGTACATTTGCGCCATTTGGTCCACCACATCCGAGCCCACCTTCAAATGGAATTAACGTTTATTAGTCGTAAGCACTGAAAAACAATACAATACAATGTGTGTTACAATTTATTTTATTTTATTTCACCTTTATTTAACCAGGTAGACTAGTTGAGAACAAGTTCTCATTTACAACTGCGACCTGGCCAAGATAAAGCAGTGTGAACAGACAACACAGAGTTACACATGGAGTAAACAATAAACAAGTCAATAACACAGTAGAAAAAAATAAAAAAAAGAGTCTATATACATTGTGTTCAAAAGGCATGAGGAGGTAGGCGAATAATTACAATTTAGCAGATTAACACTGGAGTGATAAATGATCAGATGGTCATGTACAGGTAGAGATACTGGTGTGCAAAAGAGCAGAAAAGTAAGTAAATATAAACAGTATGGGGATGAGGTAGGTAAACTTCAGCGATTTTTGCAATTTGTTCCAGTCACAGGCAGCAGAGAACTGGAAGGAAAGCCGGCCAAATGAGGTGTTGGCTTTAGGGATGATCAGTGAGATACACCTGCTGCAGCGCGTGCTATGGGTGGGTGTTGCCATCGTGACCAGTGAACTGAGATAAGGCGGAGCTTTACTTAGCATGGACTTGTAGATGACCTGGAGCCAGTGGGTCTGGCGACGAATATGTAGTGAGGGCCGCCTACTAGATTATACAGGTCGCAGTGGTGGGTGGTATAAGGTGCTTTAGTAACAAAACGGATGGCACTGTGATAAACTGCATCCAGATTGCTGAGTAGAGTATTGGAAGCTATTTTGTAGATGACATCGACGATGTCGAGGATCAGTAGGATAGTCAATTTTACTAGGGTAAGTTTGGCGGCGTGAGTGAAGGAGGCTTTGTTGCGGAATAGAAAGCCGACTCTAGATTTGATTTTAGATTGGAGATGTTTGTTGATATGAGTCTGGAAGGAGAGTTTAGAGTCTAGCCAGACACCTAGGTACTTATAGATGTCCACATATTTTAGGTCTGAACCATCCAGGGTGGTGATGATAGTCGGGCGTGTGGGTATAGGCAGCGAACGGTTGAAAAGCATGCATTTGGTTTTACTAGCGTTTAACTTCTCATGACTCTCAAACCCGCATGCGGGAACATAATGTAGCCTCAAACTAATTAGCATAACACAGCGGACATAAATCTTCCTAGAAAATCTTCCTATTCATGAAAATCACAAATGAAATATATTGAGACACAGCTTAGCCTTTTGTTAATCACACTGTCATCTCAGATTTTCAAAATATGCTTTACAGCCAACGCTAGGCAAGTATTTGTGTAAGTTTATCATGGCATAATGCTATGGCAAGGCTCTGCTACCAGCAGGCAACATTTTCACGAAAATAAGAAAAGCAATCAAATTAAATAATTTACATTTGAAGAACTTCGGATATTTTCACTCAGGAGACTCCCAGTTAGATAGCACATTTTTTTGTACGCAAAATAGCTCTGTTTGTTCTTCACGTTTGGCTGAGAAATCGACCGGAAAATGCAGTCACTACAACACCAAACTTTTTTCCAAATTAGCTCCATAATATCGACAGAAACATGGCAAACGTTGTTTAGAATCAATCCTCAAGGTGTTTTTCACATATTTATTCTATAAAATATCCGTCGGGACAATTGGTTTCTCATAAGAAGCGATTGGAAAAATGGCTACTTGTGTACTTTATGCAAGATTTTCTGCGGGAGCCGTCATGTGACCACTTGCTAAATGTAGTGCCTTACGGCTATTCTTCAACATAAATGCGTAAAAAGACGTCCACATGCTGTAGACACCTTGGGGAATAAGTAGAAATTGTAAGCTCATTCGTAGCTCATTCGTAGCTCATTCACAGCCATATAAGGAGTCATTGGCATGAGGCGGTTTCAAAAAATTTGGCACTTCCTGATTGGATTTTTATCTGGGTTTCGCCTGTAACATCAGTTGTGTTGCACTCACAGACAATATCTTTGCAGTTATGGAACGTCAGAGTGTTTTCTATCCAAAACTGTCAATTAAATGCATAGTCGAACATCCTTTCGTGACAAAATATCTTGTTTAAAATGGGAAAGATTTTTATCCAAAAATGAAAATACTGCCCCTAGAGTCGCAACAGGTTGAGCAGTTGGAGGCCACGGAAGGAGTATTGTATGGCATTGAAGCTCATTTGGAGGTTAGATAGGAATTAACCTGTCTGGGAACACCGTTCTGCTAGCGGAACCCCTTGCCAACAGCCAATGAAATTGCAGGGTGCCAAATACAAATCAACAGAAATCTCATAAATCTAATTTCTCAAACATACAAGTATTAGGCACCATTTTAAAGATACAATTCTCATTAAACCAGCCACAGTCTCTGATTTAAAATATGCTTTTCAGTGAAAGCTCCACAAATTATTATGTTAGGTCACCACCAAGTCACAGAAAAAACCCAGCCATTTTCCAGCCAAAGAGAGGAGTCACAAAAAGCACAAATAGAGATAAAAATGTACCACTAACCTTTGATGATCTTCATCAGATGACACTCATAGGACTTCATGTTACACAATAGATGTATGTTTTGTTCGATAAAGTGCATATTTATATCCAAAAATAAAATTTTACATTGGCGGGTTATGTTCAGTAGTTCCAAAACATGCAGTGATTTTGCAGAGAGCCACATCAATTTACAGAAATACTCATTATAAACATTGATGAAAATACAACTCTTATGCTTGAACTTTAGATAAACTTCTCCTTAATGCAACTGCTGTGTCAGATTTTTAAAAAACAATAACCTGAGTAAGGAGCTCAGAGCCCAAACCAGCCAAAATAAATTACCGCCATGTTGCGCAGTCAACATTAGTCAGAAATAGCATTATAAATATTAACTTTCCCTTGGTGATCTTCATTAGAATGCACTCTCAGGAATCCCAGTTCCACAATAAATGTTTGATTTGTTCGATAAAGTTCATAATTTATGTCCATATACCTCCTTTTGTTAGGGCGTTTGGTAAACAAATCGAAACGCGAGTGCAACTTCCAGCGGACATATCAAACGATGTATAGAATCAATCTTTAGGATGTTTTTATCATAAATGTTCAATAAGGTTCCAAGCGGAGAATTCCATTGTCTGTAGAAAAGCGATGGAACGGGAGCTACCTCTCATGTGACTGAGCTTGTGACTGCTGGCAGACCTCTAACTCACTCCCCTCTCATTCAGCCCCCCTTCATAGTAGAAGCATCAAACAACGCTCTAAAGATGGTTGACATCTAGTGGAAGCCTTAGGAAGTGCAAAATAACCAATATCCCACTGTATCTTCAATAGGGGCTGGGTTGAAAAACTATAAACCTCAGATTTCCCACTTCCTGTTTGGATTTTTTCTCGGGTTTTTGCCTGCCATAAGAGTTCTGTTATACTCACAGACATCATTTAAACAGTTTTAGAAACTTCAGAGTGTTTTCTATCCAATATATTAATGATATGCATTTATTAGCATCTGGGACTGAGTAGGAGGCAGTTTACTGTGGACATGCTTTTCATCCAAAAGTGAAAATGCTGCCCCCTAGCCCAAACAGGAGCTCTTTTTGCTAGTTGAAGCGTATTCTCCATCCGGGGAACTTTTCCCCCCCGCGCAGGTCTTGGGCGCGTTTATGCGAGCCAGGTCAAGGATGTTGTAGAACACTGACACGGGTCATCTTTGGGTACTGCCTTTGACACTGTACATTTGCGCAATTTGGTCCACCACATCCGAGCCCAACATCTTGAGATGTTGTTCAATATATCCACATAATTGTCCTCCCTCATGATGCCATCTATTTTGTGAAGTGCACCAGTCCCTCCTGCAGCAAAGCACCCACACAACATGATGCTGCCACCCCCGTGTTTCACGGATGGGATGGTGTTCTTCGGCTTGCAATTTTTGTTTCATCAGACCAGAGGACATTTCTCCAAAAAGTACGATCTTTGTCCCCATGTGCAGTTGCAAACCGTAGTCTGTCTTTTGTATGGTGGTTTTGGAGCAGTGGCTTCTTCCTTGCTGAGCGACCTTTCAGGTTATGTCGATATAGGACTTGTTTTACTGTGGATATAGAAACATTTGCACCTGTTTCCTCCAGCATCTTCACAAGATCCTTTGCTGTTGTTCTGGGATTGATTTGCACTTTTCGCACCAAAGTACGTTACTCTCTAGGACACAGAACACATCTCCTTCCTAAGCAGTATGACTGCTGCGTGGTCCTTTGGTGTTTATACTTGCATACAATTTTTTTGTGCAGATGAACGTGGTACCTTCAGGCATTTGGAAATTGCTCCCACGGAAGAACCAGATTTGTGGAGATCTACCATTGTTGTTCTGAGGTCTTGGCTGATTTCTTTTGATTTTCCCATGATGTCAAGCAAAGAGGCAGTGAGTGTGAAGGTAGGTCTTGAAATACATCCACAGGTGCACCTCCTATTGACTTGTCAATGTCAATTAGCCTTTCAGAAGCTTCTAAAGCCATGACATCATTTTCTGGAATCTTCCAAGCAGTTTAAAGGCACAGTCAATTTAGTGTATGTAAACTTCTGACCCATTGGAATTGTGATACAATGAATTATATGTGAAATAAGCTGTCTGTAAACAATTGTTGGAAAAATGACTTGTGTCATGCACAAAGTAGATGTCCTAACCGACTTGCCAAAACTATAGTTTGTTAACATGAAATTTGTGGAATGTTTGAAAAATGAGTTTTAATAACTCCAACCAAAGTGTATGTAAACTTCCGACTTTAACTCTACCTTTGTTGCATTGTAGTGGGTAACTGTCTCAGACCTTGCGTTTTGGACTCCCTCAATGGTAACAGTTGGGTTTATCGTGCTGAGGCAGACGTTCTTTCCTTGCTTACCCTGGTAAATGGTCAGCGTGGCAATTTCTTTTTTCAGCACCTGTTTGCTGAACAGCTCCGCCTGTCCTTAGCGGAGGGGGGGCAGCTCCCTTTTTGCCTTGTTTACCGTGTCCACCAGGCTGTTTTCTTTGGAGAGTGGTGCTTTGGCGAGGTCAATTGAGGTAAAGAAGTTGTCCGTAGTGATGTTTCTTCCCTTCCCATGTAAGGATCAATCATCTTCAGCACCACTTGCTCTCCTAGTCTTTGACCAGGTCTCCGTGATTCCAGTTGAGGAAAAAGTACCCAATTGTCATACTTGGGTAAAAGGAAAGATACCTTAATAGAAAATGACTCAAGTAAAAGTTACCCATTAAAATGCTACTTGATTAAAAGTCTAATAGTATTTGGTTTGAAACATACTTAAGTATCAAAAGTAAAAGTATGAATCATTTCAAAATCTTTATATTAAGCAAACATGACAGCATTATTTTCTTGTTGACTTTAACTTACGGATAGCCAGGGGCATGCTCCAACACTCAGGAATCATTTTCAAACAAAGCATGTGTTTAGTCAGTCCGTCAGATCAGAGGCGGTAGGGATGACCAGGGATGTTCTCTTGAGAAGTCTGCGAATTTGACAATTTTCCTGTCCCGCTTTTAAGCGTCAGGGAAAATGTATGGACTAAAAATTATATCATTTTCTATCATGTATTGAAGTAAAGTTGGTCAAAAAATTAAGTAGAACTTTTTGTATTTGTAGTTAAGTACTTTACACCACTTCACGTTTCCTCCTTTCCCGGGTAGGGCACACTCTTCAACATGGACTTGCTCTTCACATCAGAAACCAGGGCAAATGTGTCTTCTTGGAGACGTCTGCCTCAGGTCTCTCTCTTGACAAATCGCAGGAATCTCATGATCTACCTGAATCAATTGCGGGACATGGTCTCATTGAAGAATACATAGCCCCAATTAGCCAACCAGAAAATTTAGTTCAGTATATATAATTTTTACTTAGTTTACTTAGCCTATTTGTTAAAGAAAATGTAAAAAATGTATTGAATCAGATGGCCGAATATGCCCTAACATGAAATAATAAAAAATACATAACACTGAAATACAGAGACAAAAACCCACAATATTGGTCAACAAATTGTATCCTTTTTGGAGCCAATTGCCAGGTAGTTGCAGTCTGGGCACTGTTGTGGATGGTAGAGGCGCAGATGGCATTGGTTGTGGATTCGGGACTGTTGACAATGATAATAGCCAAATTAGTATAGTAAATTTCATAAAATACAGATGTGAATCAGGGCAAATCCCCCCCCCCCATTCACACACAACAATTACAATATTGCATAACATTGCAATTGGCTTGCGTACACAGTACAGGCCCACATTATGTTCTGCTTTTAAAGGCCTAATGATAAAAATATATAAAAAAAAAGCTGCTAATGGTAATGATGATAAAAATAGCCTAATTATAGAAACAATTAGGCCTACAACAACAATTGCAAGCTGATAATAGCCCCATTCCAGTAATAGGCTAATTATAGACAGCAATAGCAGTGACAGGCCAACAATGAGGATAATAATACTATTCTCATAATAATAATAATAATAATAACAACATTTGGCTAATAATTAAAACCAAAATAATAACAATAGTATTTCATTCTGATGATGTTTTTATTATTTTATGCTATTGCACCTTAGCTGGGCGTAGGCCTATATGGGTTATAGGATATTGGGAAACACTTTTCTTGTAAATGAGATTGCAGTAAGTCAGACCAACAATTGAGCATCTCTAAGCCTCGGTAAAAAAAGAGGCAAGACTTACCTGAAACATCAGCCGGCGCAGAGAGGCCTGATCTGGACCAACGGGTCTGGAAGTGATTGTCCCAAACACATTATTTTGCTTTGGGGCCATCTCTGTATCACTGTCAGAGCCAGGGTCATTGGGAGAGCTCTCGCACACCCATGAGACTTCACTCCCTGCATTAGATTCAATGTCTCCATCAGACTTTCTCTCTTCCATGTCCCGGATCAAGTCTGTGCGGCGGGTCAGCTTTCGCTTTCCTGACATAGGTAGCCAATATTTTGTTTTGAGCAGACTAGCTATCTGTTCTTTTATATTGTTTTACATAATTGTCGTAGGCCTAATTGTATACTGTTGTGTAGATATTCTGTTCTATTATATTCTGTCCCAATTCGAATGTATATTTGTTCTAGAGTTCTAAAGGCCAATGTATACAATGAATATGATTTCAGAGTGCAGAAATAATTACATATTAAAGCATTAAACCTCTTGCTAAAGGATTTAGTCATACAAAAGTTATACTTAAATCCGAACTGGTTCTCTAGCAGATCAATAAGAATGTCTCACCCTATGTTTTCCCCTTTATTCAGATTTTAACCTGTCACTTTTGGGTTATTGGAAAATGAAAGCCATAGAAAGTTGTTTGCTATTTCAGTTAATCCACCAGAAAAGACGGAACAAATATTACAACAAATATTGTGGTTAATGAAACTGGTCTACTTTTATATTCATCACAATTTTCTTTAGCCAATTTTGGTCTTTAATGCAGGGAAACAGACAAGTTCCTTGCTGTCACCCCCACTTGCCTCTTCCATTTTTGCGGTAATGCAAGTATTTGGTTGTAATTTTGAATAGAGCAGACATATATTTTTTTTAGCTGCATATGTGACATAATTCCACCAGTCCTATTTATGATATCATATACTAAAATTATACATACATATATATACACACACTGTGTGTGTGTGTGTGTGTGTGTGTGTGTGTGTGTGTGTGTGTGTGTGTGTGTGTGTGTGTGTGTGTGTGTGTGTGTGTGTGTGTGTGTGTGTGTGTGTGTGTGTGTGTGTGTGTGTGTGTGTGTATATATATTATTCATTTTTTAATCAATTGATATATTTGAGGTTAAAGGACCAAAAAATGTATAGCTGTACCATATGGATTGCAAAATAGTTGAAGAGATTTTCGATGTACCAATTCCATGACACGTGGTTTATGAGAAAATAAACTACGCCGGATTCAAAGCGTAACGTTTTTCTATTTAAATGATTATACAAAATTCTAGCAACCAATAGAATGTTATATATATGGGGTTATATATATGTTATTTAAATGGGTTATATATATGGGGGATACAACCATCCCAAGAGATATGTAGCTTGTTTTTGGTCACAGGTTCTGGAATCTCTGAATAATTGCAACATTTAACTGGCGCTAACTCTGCAAATAGCACTGCTGGGTGTTTAAAAAAAAACTCATAGTCAATCGATGAATAGTATAATACTACTCTTAGCAACATTTGTATTTTTTTATTTACAAAATGTGGAATCTTTGAGAATAGAAAGGTTCAGAACTTTTGTCAAACATCATAGCACAGTTGAGAAAAGACTAATAGAAATCAGAGCTAGATGGTGTTTAGAGATAGATGGAAGGGGTTGAGTGGACCTGAAGCATGGGACAAAAACCAAACAAATGATAACTATTGTAAAATGTGTACAGAATAAGTTGGAAGTAGAAGCCTAAGTGTTGTTGTCCATTAGTTTACTTCAATTATGGGAGGGGTGGTAGGGTTAGGGGGAAATAATAAAGGAAAATATATTTTAAAAACAATATATATATATATATATATATATATATATATATATATATATATTTTTGAAGTCGGAAGTTTACATACTTAGGTTGGAACTCACGTATGAAAAGGTTAAAATGCAACATTTTAAATGGTCATATTGACCATCTTGGCGGTTCTAGTGTCAAAACTGTCAAATGTCTTCTCTGCCCCATGGCAAAATGTGCAGAATTGCGGAAAATTTGCTCTAAAACCGGGCCATTAGCCACGCCCACTACCCACACTAACCTTTCAACTACTGCTGAAATAGATCCTAGGAGAAACACTGTTTTGCAGGAATGTGTTACTGCACTGTACTGTATGGGTTAATGTCCTCATTTGAGTGTGACTGACTTCTGTGCTGCTTCCCCCTGTCCCTCAGTGGGAGGTTGATGAACCAGCGCAATTAGGCCTTCTTTCACTAATTACATGTGTGATGGATGGAAAGCAGCAGACAAGTTTCACAGACCTCCTTGTGACTGACATGCTGATATGAAGCCACGACTCTTTTGTTCTTTCAACTTCTCTTCTTTGTTGTTTTGCCTTTTGTTCTAGTCAGTGGAAAGATGCTGTAGAATATCTGCATTGAAATTCCACTCCAGCTGCCAAATGTGCCCGTAGTTTATGATTAGATCTTCTCAGTTACGTTTAACATGTTACGTGGACTCCATGATCGTTTATAGATAGAGTTTATGAAGCCAGAATATTTCACAAAGCTCAGTCCTTGTCTGTAATCAAAATTCTACACTGTAGTTACGGCTTTTACATCCAATAATACCAATATTTTCCATCATTCAGCAATTGTCCTTTACATAATTCTTTAATCCAATCACATTTCTTTTTTCATTTGGCTCATTTTGGAGGAATCAGTGGGGGATTTTGACCAGACAAAAGCGACAGAGTGAACTTATCTAGGTCATTTTGAAAGCAGGATTAAGGAAATACTGTTGTAAAAGCCAGCATTATTACAGTTTTCCACGGTAAAACAAACATTACTACGTTGCTTTTTCTTCACAAGACCTAACCCTTATCCACCTCAACTGCTCTTGTCATCACCTCAAAGCATGCCGGAGTGTTCATCTGTTAACACCCCTCTTCACACTCCCGTGGCTCTGCAGCAAGGATGGAAGGACTCTCAATCGTGACGCCAACTGCTGCTGTGGTTGACAGCATTTATCTCATCTGTGTCACCTGCCGATGGAGCGGCGAGTGACAACTTCTCAAAGCGGGCAGACGTTTTGAAAAAGTCCCACCACAACGCCTCTTCGCCTTTACACTGATCATCTACCATGTCAGGGAGAGAAGCTGTTCTCTGGGCTTCAAAAGCTGGACAGAGAGGGCAAAACATTTCAGTGCGGTCTCAAATGGATTTGTTTCTCAACAGAGCAGGCCATCAACAAGCGTTTTAAAGGCGACGACACAATGAATGATATTATATTAGAAATCAAATAAGTGTTCAGTCTACCGAAAAATGAGCCAAGTTGAACAGTCAAATGTCATTATGTAAGCTACAATTCCATGTAAAGCCTTCTCTCTCAAGCCAGGGAAATGCTTGCTTGGTTAAATCATGTAGACACACACACACACACACACACACACACACACACACACACACACACACACACACACACACACACACACACACACACACACACACACACACACACACACACACACACACACACACACACACACACACACACACACACACACACACACACACACACACACACACACACACACACATACAAACACACTCTGTGTGCATGCTTGCTCATTTTCAGACACACACGCATACACACAAAACCTCCGGCAGCTTGCTAATGTGTCCGTGCAAACACACATGTGCTGGCTCTCTTACTCTCTTTGGGGACGCTGAACATGGCCCCAATATTGATACTGTCTTCCAGACTTTTGGAAAACACCCTCTCCCAAATGATCCTGCTGTACTGTCAACAAACAGAAACATTGTCCAAGTG
The DNA here is from genome assembly GCF_021184085.1 of Oncorhynchus gorbuscha. Classification (NCBI taxonomy): domain Eukaryota; kingdom Metazoa; phylum Chordata; class Actinopteri; order Salmoniformes; family Salmonidae; genus Oncorhynchus; species Oncorhynchus gorbuscha. Next base: position 28,535,894 of record NC_060193.1, on the reverse strand, counting down.
CTTCTTCGATACTTGTTTTTGTACTTTTGAAGTGCACTCCTTATAACACTTAACTACTGTATCATTTACCTCCAGACGGTTTGCCACCTCTCAGTTGATGACAGACTACAAATATTTCCGTTTTCCTCCGTTTACTGCTTCCCTCACCCTCTTTGCTCCATCTTCTCCCCAGACGACTCGAATTCATGCACGCGATCCCATCCCGCCTAATTATCATACGTCTAATTGGGAAACATTTCTGCAGCCGACCTGTTATTCTGCTTTCTTCTCCCCAACTGAAAACTGTTAGCGCCTTGATAAAAACAACTTCCTGCAACCGAGTTATTCTCAGTCTGTTTAGTGCCTCATGTACTGTAGTTCAAGTTACAGGGATGTGCTCTGTTACTTCCTTGTTAGTTTTATAGAATGATTCAAATAGACAATTTAATTCCCAACACTAATCTCGTAACTCCTTCACCTTCTAGTGTATGAATAGTTAGATATGCCTTCGATGACTCAGTGGAATTTCCCACCATGAAAGCTTGTGTTAAAAGGAAGGTGACTGATGTTGATACTATGTGTGTGTGTGTGTGTGTGTGTGTGTGTGTGTGTGTGTGTGTGTGTGTGTGTGTGTGTGTGTGTGTGTGTGTGTGTGTGTGTGTGTGTGTGTGTGTGTGTGTGTGTGTGTGTGTGTGTGTGTGTGTGTGTGCGTGCGGGTCGTGCTCACCTCATCTCTGTTTCTCACTGTAACCTTTCTCTTTAATAATAACCTTGTTCCTGTGGGGTTGTGTGTCTGGTTTTGTGCCAAGCGTTGTCTTTACTCTGTCCCCTAACTTTGTTATTTTTTTATACACTGGTGCGACACCAGGAGATGAGGCACTTCTCCAGTCATTTCGCTGGTTATTAGCCCTCCCTCACCTCCTCTTGACCTCTGATACTGCCATATGAGTCAGCGCTCCCACTGTCTGTTAGGCCCTGCAGTAGAATCTCTGTTGTTTAAACCTCTCTCTCTCTCTTTAACCCCCTGGAGTCGATACCCCCCCCCCCCCGCATACATCTAATTAGCATAATAATAAATCCCCTTCAAAATCTGTCTGTTTGAGCTAGAGATATCCGTTGTTTTTGCATGGGCTGCGGCACAATCTGTGAAGGCTGGTGGGAGGAGCTATGGGAGGATGGGCCCATTGTAATGGCTGGAATGGAGTAAAAGGAATGGTGTCAAACGTGGTTTCCATATGTTTGATGCGTTTCAAATCATTCCATGGATTCCATTCCGACCATTCCAATGATTCCGTCCTCTTATAGCACCTCCCACCGGCCTTCACTGGTCTCAATCCACCGCATCCGCCAACGACGGCCTTCCACATCTGCGGCGGAAGGAGGCCTCGGCTATAGCGGTGTTTGTTGGACTATGAGACTTTCCCGAAAATGGTCCATCTGACGAAAACGTCTGTGGTGTTCTACGTTTTGCTTCACAGGACTTGACTGAAGTCGGTACCGCCGATCTGCCAACTTCTGTCTGTAGCATCCGAACAGTTTGGGCTACACACTACACACTGGATTAGAGCGTCAGCTAAATGACAAAGAATATGACCCCTCAATGGAAAGTTGAGACTATCACGAACATGTACATGTCGGTTGTTTTGCTTTGCTCTAGGATGCCCATAAAGTCTCACAAGACTCGTCTGAAAGTAGCCCGGTACCATTTTTTTTTAAATGAATGGAACTGTATACTATATATACTGTAAGGGTCATTCTATGAAAATGGTGGCTTTTTGAACAGCCAAAATTTACAAATTGTAAAAAAAAAAAAAAATCAAAACTTCTAGTTAATCCCTTAACATTATAAATGAACATAAATGACAGCTTAACACATTTTAAAATGTTTACTACATTACATAAAAAAAATGTATATATATTTTATATATTTTTATATATTTTAGATGGCAATTCAGGCTTTCTAGAATGTAATTTGTCTTTAATTTGCATATATAATCAAAGACAGAAAAGGTTCATGATAATACTAAGAAATTGTTTGGATTAGTAATAATTCACTTTAAACATGCATGTGTAAAGCTCTATTGTCTGACATTTTGCCATTTATACAATTTTTGTTGTTGTTGTAACATTTGATATATAATTGAGGTTGAATCATAAAAAATGGAATGATCATATCCCTCAAATGTTTACTAATGAATGTGGCAACAGTTAGGTACATACAAAAACCATATTCAATATAATTGGGCAACTCTGATGCCAGAATAACCAATATGCCATACACCAGTGACGAAATGTAACACCAGTGACGCAATGTAACACAAATGACACAATGTGAAACCAATGACAAACATAAGATTATTTCAAACAGATTTGATCAAACAGTATATATCAATTCATGCGTCATGTGACACATATTGTGTAGGCCTACTTAAACAGATAGTTCCTCTGAATTATGAAATGTACATATTGGTTTCCTTACTGTGTAAGCAGTCTATGGCTAATGTCTGACAGCAACCAATGTGTCCATGTGCACGCATGTGTGAGCGTGTGTGTGCTCTTGTCTCAGTGCGACTAACACTGCTGTCATCTACCTTGGCAGTGTGTCTCTAGCTAAAGTAAAGTCAAATAACCTTGGGAGAGGCTTGTCTCCTCTTGAATTCTCAATTCTCTGTCTGACACACAGCTGGCCAAAATAGAATCCTTGAAAACTGTCTCCAGTAAAGGAGAAAGAATGAGTCACACAGCAGTACTAAAATAATAAGGTTTAGTATTTGAAGTTGAATTAGAAGAAGGAGATCACTTGTTAGCCTTGTGTTTGATTGTTAAAGTACAACTATGCTGGCATTATATTTCAAAACATTTAAGGGTGGGTTTTCATAGCCTTGTGGCTTAGTGCTTCTCCGAGAAAATTCATGGCTAACTTTATGCTTCCCCACGTGACATCTTGTACTGGTAGCTCCATTCTGAAACCCTCCGTCTAGCACTTTCCTCTGAGTGGCTTTTGTTGTCGCAGGTCTCTGGTGGGCTTTGTGTGTGTGTGTGATCTACCATGGGGCTGTGCTGTGTTTGTGTGTGCCATATTTGTATGTGTGCTGTTAGGGTATGTAGTGTTGGTGTGAACTCCCACAGTGAGTGTGGGCCTCAGTGCTTCTGCTCCTTAGCTGACCAAGGACTAAAAGCTTCTAGTGCTATTGTGTGTTATGCATAGACTACAAGGTACTGCAGAAAAATCACAGACCATTAATTTTTGGATGTGGCATATTTTCATCAATTCAGTACAAGACATGGGGTTTGATGGCAAAAGCTTCTAACACATACCACCTCCTGCTGCCTCCACCAGCCATTACACCAGTGTGAGCAGTCATGGGTCGAGTTCCTGTCCAACTCAATTGCAGCAAATACCAGATCTTACATCGCCTGGATAGGTGTTTAACATCAGCTAACCACATCATATGACATGGGTCGCGTTCCCCTGCTCAGATGTTGCAAGCATCAACCAATGTTTGCGTGCCACGTCATTGGCTGTGACATCTACTGACCGATTGCTACAACATATGATGTAGTTAGCTGATACTTAAAATACATATCCAGGTGCTGTAAGATCTGGCATGCATCTTCAACGCCTGGGGAAAGGGACAGGATTGCCACAGCAACACCCTGTAGCCTTAAGTGTAATGAATAAGGAAGTGAAATTGACACTTAACCCACCCCAAACCCCTCAAGATGCCACCACCTATGAAACATACAGTGTATCTGGGAAGAATTTTGAGCTGTGGGGAAATATCACCTTTGGATGTTTACACAGGCATCCCAATTCTGATATACAGTGGCAAGAAACACTATGTGAACCCTTTGACATTACTTGGATTTCTGCATAAATTGGTCATCAAATTAGATCTGATCTTCATCTAAGTCACACCACTAGACAAACATAGTGTGCTTAAACTAATAACACACAAATTATTGTTTTGTTCTTGTCTATATTGAATACATCATTTAAGCATTCACAGTGTAGGTTGGAAAAAGTATGTGAACCCCTAGGCTAATGACTTCTCCAAAAGCTAATTGGAGTCAGGAGTCAGCTAACCTGGAGTCCAAACAATGAGACGAGATTGGAAATGTTGGTAAGAGCTGCCCTGCCCTATAAAAAAACACTCATAAAATTTGATTTAGCTATTCACAAGAAGCATTGCCTGATGTGAACCATGCCTCAAACTAAAGAGATCTCAGAAGACCTAAGATGAAGAAATGTTGACTTGCATTAAGCTGGAAAGGGTTACAAAAGTATTTCTGAAACCCTTGATGTTCATCAGTCCACGGTAAGACAAAATGTCTATAAATGGAGAAAGTTCAGCACTGTTGCTACTCTCCCTAGGAGTGGCCGTCCTGAAAAGATGACTGCAAGAGCACAGCGCAGAATGCTAAATGAGGTTAAGAAGACTCCTAGAGTGTCAGCTAAAGACAGAAATCATCTGGAACATGCTAACATCTCTGCTGACGACTCTACAATACGTTAAACACCAAACAAGAATGGTATACATTGTAGGACACCACAGAAGAAGCCACTGCTGTCCAAAAAAAAACATTGCTGCACATCTGTTGTTTGCAAAAGTGCACCTGCATGTTCCACAGCGCTACTGGCAAAATATTCTGTGGACAAATGAAACTACAGTTGCGTTGTTTGGAAGGAACACACAACACTATGTGAGGAGCAAAAAAGGCACACTAACATCAAAACCTCATCCCAACTGTAAAGTATGGTGGAGGGAGTATCATGGTTTGGGGCTGCTTTGCTGCCTCAGGGCCTGGACAGCTTGCTATCGCCAACAGAAAAATGAACTCAAGATTATCAAGACATTTGTAGGAGAATATTAGGCTATCTGTCCGCCAATTGAAGCTCATCAGAAGTTGGGTGATGCAACAGGACAACGACCCAAAACACAGAAGTAAATCAACAACAGAATGGCTTCAACAGAAGAAAATATGCCTTCCGGAGTGGCCCAGTCAGTGTCCTGACCTCAACTCGATTGAGATGCTGTGGCATGACCTCAAGAGAGCAGTTCACACCAGACATCCCAAGGATAAGAGCGTCTGCTAAATGACTTAAATGTAATGTAAATGTAATATTGCTGAACTGAAGCAGTTTTGTAAAGAGGAATGGTCCAAAATTCCTTCTGACTGTGCAGGTCTCATCCACAACCACAGAAAATGTTTGGTTGAGGTTATTGCTGCTAAAGGAGGGTCAACCAGTTATTAAATCCAATGGGTACACATACTTTTCCCACCCTGCACTATGAATGTTTACACGTTGTGTTCAATAAAGACATGAAAACGTATAACCGCTTGATGTGTTACTAGTTTAAGCAGACTGTGTTTGTCTATTGTTGTGACCTAGATGCAGATCCGATCAAATTTTATGACGTATTTATGCAGAAATCCAGATATCTCTGAAGGGTTCACATACTTTTTCTTGCCACTGTATTTGTTTCGCTAATTGGTCTTCTGACCAATCAGCTCAGAAGAAAATACGACGTGAAAAGGTCTGATGTGATTGGCACAACTACTAATTAGTAAAAAGGATATCCAAATGTGGTTGTCTGTGTAAATGCAGCCTTGGTGACGCCAAACGTACTTTCTGGGTAACAATGATTTTGTTGAGCTAGAACTATGCTTATATGACTTGGTTCTTGACTTTCATCACCTGTTCATTGTGTGATTTCTATACTGTATAACGTAGAGGAACAGTGATTGAGAGTCAACTAATTTCTTACAGACGTATTCCACCCTTCATAGTAAATTTAACCCAGGCAGGACATAACTCTTTTTTTCTCTAAAGCTTCTGGGAGAAAGGTTAAACAAATCTAACTTCCTCCTCTTAGGCTGACGTTTATTTTATTTTTTAACAGCCTGCTTCTGAATTCTGTTCACTTTGTGCCCAATGTCTAGCTTTCTGATTTTAATTTAGCCTTTTTGCATTTGTTTTTTGTTCGTGGTGTTGTACACACTAATTTGGCCTGGGGAGTGAAAAAAGAAAGAAAGATCTCAATTGAGTCTTATTGTCAAATCAAGTCTGGGCTCTGTTGTTCTAACCGTGTCCTCTGCTGACTCCCCCGTTTCAAATGTCTGCTAGTAACCAGGTTTTCATCCAATCTTTATTTGAGTATAGTACATGTCGGATACACATTTTTTTTAACTGCCTGAACTTTCCAAATGTCGACAAAACAACATACGCTAGACATGGTGGGATCTTTTTGTGTCGGTGAAAGGAATCATGGAGAATTGTCAGTGGACATGCTTTTATGCGCAAATATTTATATAATAACCGTCATATTGAAGTAAACTTGGAGTCACACAATGACATGTTGTGTGGTCCTCCCACTACGACTCGTTGAAAGTGCGTGAGCTTAATGTTCCGTCCAATAAGTATTGAGTGTCTTTTTCTGGTGACCTGATAATCAATGTTACACAAAGAAAATGTACCTTGCTCTTTTGTCCATAATAATCTCATCATGTAGGCGATACGTGTGCTCTAGGCAACATAGCGCAGACTGCGTTGTTGGCTAGACCGCACTTGCCAATACCAGATGGGGCACACTCACTATATAACCTATATAACACACTTTTTTCCCCAGTGAGAAAACCATCAGTAGAGGTGAAAATGTGATGGAAACCCATTTTGACTGGTATTTTTCGAATCAAATCACATTTAATTTTTTATTCGGTTCATGGGAATTTAACCGCAAAAGGTATTTTTATGTGCGCTACATCATCATGCACTGCCTTTTATCCGCAACATGTCAATTTGATGGAAACACGGGTGGGAAAATGTGCATATGCTTTTATGAATAGAATGTTTAGAATATTCACATGGAAATCTGTCACCAATTGGATGAAAACTTAGCTAGTGTGGAGGAGAAATAAAGCACTAGATATTTAAGTGTCAAAAAGGAAAGCCCAAAAGGCCGGCAGATGACGGCATTGAGTCATTTCATCTTACTGTCCAAACGCATTGTATACAGCTGGCAATACACTCATTTCTCCTGTCGACCAGTTCGTACCCTAAAATGTTTCCGTTCATGCTGCAAACGCTTACATTTCTTCCTTAACTTTCTTTAATTGCGAGAAGACAGAAAAAAAAGGGAAAATATGCATACTTTCCTTATGAAACACCATATCGCGTTCAGCCAATCAGGTTGCAGCAGTCTGGTGTTTACCCCTGGCTGAAAGTGAATGCGCAACATCAGGAAGTAGCACTCCAAGGCATTAGCAAATGGAGCAGAATGCTTTGAGCTAGTATGTATCCATTACCTAATGGAACACACAGTAATATAGGCACAGTAGCATTGGTTATGTCAAGACTAGCAGAACATATTAATGGGACAAAAGGGATAAATGCAGAGAAATGTAGGGTTTTCTGCTCTATTCTCCATAAATACTGTACGGCTTAGCGTTTCCCTTCTTCCCTGTTCAATCTAAAATGTGTTCTCTAGTCTCGTTCCAAAGCCCAAGAGAGCCACCGAGTCATCCTGAGTCTATAAAACAGACCATAAACACAGCATTTTGTTTTGTTGTCAATTAATGATCTTAATCGTTTGGTGGAAGGAAGGCCTCTCGAGGGAGCATGCTATCGCCTCTCTGGGGAGAGAGAGGGTCTAGCTCTGTTGTTGTGGGAACGGTATCATAAAAACATACACTATCTCACAGTCTCTAACCTGAAAATTGTAATGTAATGTTCGTATATAGAGTCAAAATCCAATGGAATGTCCAATCCCTAAAGGGCATAGACTTATCTACTCACAATGCATTTGTATTCGGTGCAGACGTGTTAGGAATGATGTTCTGCTTGGCTTTTTATTTATCCCTTACTATTCTCAATGGGGGAACACAGCTTCCTAAAGTAAGAGCTTTTGTATGACTATCTTCATCTTTTATTGTCAGATCCTTCACTTTCATTCCCAAATCAAATTCCCAGATATTCCCTAAGCAATGTTAACTCTGCCGTTTTGAAAAATAAAGCCTACTGAGGCATGCTGCTCCATCCACTTTTGGACAGCGGGATACAATCCACATTAACCATCTCTGAGGAACGTTTTTAGACAGGCCCCATAATTACTTGAGAAATGAATTGTGGATTTGGCAAGAAAAAAAGGGAGCCGTCTCTTTCATGCTCGGCCTGCTTTGAACACAGAATCGGAGGCTCTCGCAGAGTGTGTCTCTAAAAGATAGTCTAGTCAAGGCTAAGAACCATCCAAAACAGAGGGATGAGAGCAGAAGAGGGGGTGAGGGGAGGAGGAGAAGGAGGAAGGACCGAACCCAAGTCCGGAGATCATAACAATCATTACATTTGACAAACAAGGTCCTCACAGCTTATGGCCCGGGCTTAATCTCTGATGTGTAATCATGCCTCGCTCTCAATCTGCTAGCCGTGTCTGGGTTTGTTTGCTCTGTTGACTTCCTGCTTTACAGCCTATTGCAGTGGCATTGTGGGTGTTCTAATTGGAGAATCAATAGGGTGAGGCGATGGAGGTCTAAGGGCTGCTCCGGTGTCAAACGCGCGCATCGATTGCCTTTTTAAGCTGGAGTTGCCAGCCAACCCACCCAGGCTCTTTGTTGTGTTCGCAATGTATATGAAATATTATTCTATGAGAAGACCTATGTCTGGGAAAAGGAAACATACATGTACAGCCAATCATTGAATGACACAGCAAAGATGCATTTGAGAAAAGCAGCTCTGCGTAGATAGGAAACACTGCATACATTACAGTATCATAATTGTGGAACAGATCAAGCCAGTGTCGGACAGCTGGTGTCTAGCAAAGAAAGCCCACTAACTGAAAACATTGGTTTGGATCAGGTCACAATTATTATACTGGAGGTAGGCAGAAGAAAGCCTTTTTTGAGGAAAAGTACTTTGTGAATGAGACAAGCAGTGAGTGACCTCATTTTCAGAAGGCCACTCACTGAGCGACCACGCTGGGGCCTGAATGGCGCGTTGCAGATTCTCAAATGGCCACCGTGCCCGCCGTCATGAAATCTGAATACTAAAAGCGCCGGTAAACAGCACTTTCTGGTCGGCTCACCATACTCTATACATGGAGTACATACATGAGATATACGTGGATTATACTTTTGTTTTGATATTTTCCCAACTCCTTATTCCAGTTTGACCTCTTACCCTGTTCTAACTGTTCTAACTGCTATAGCACTGACTCAAATGGAAATTCACAATCAAAATCCTTGACAGTTTCCCATAAATAGTAAATGACAGCACAAGCACACAATGTACCAGAAGAAAACAAAAATATGTTGATTATGATATAATGAACCGTCGCTAAGGCCCGGGCCCAGTAGTCTCAAGTAAAGTATGACAATATTTAACTCTCCATAGGGTTTGATGCAGTAGGAGGCTAGAGGCTCCTTGCACGCATCTGTAGTGGACACATGATGACGATCCGAGATAAGCAGTGTGTTTTTTCCCCACGCTGACATTAAAGGAGCTAGTTTATGGTAGCCTGGGGTTGGGGGGGGGGGGGGGCTCTTTCACTCTCGCTCTCTCTAGATGATGAAACTGGAGGGAGATGCCTCCGTTCGGTAGGTTCTTGTAACTGGGGTCACTGCTCTTGCAACAGAGTGGTTAAGGTATTGCATCGAATTTCCCATCACCAGACCTAAGCCTACTGTGATATTTGACATGCGTTTGCAGTTGATCGTCTTACAATGGATGGATCCCACTGAAAGAGGGCCTCAGATTCCCAGTCTCACATTTCGGCTGGCTTCTTTTTTTTCAAGCAATATAACTCAAGTCACGGGGGGAAGATAGGATTTAATTTGACTTGGATAGATCATTATAAATCAAACTGTGTTTTCTCTTCTTGCAAATGACCTCTTCTGTGACAGTGGATAACATCAGTATATGTCATTCATCTGCACATTGGAATAATGTCAGATGCTGTTTATCTAATCTATGTGTTTTCTCTCTCTTTCTCTCCCCCTCTCTCCTTCCTGTCCTCATTGGGCCTCTGAAGCAGAAGAGTATGCCGTCGAAGGTAAGGCTACTGTTTTGCTCCTACAGACCTACGATGGCTTCTTCTATGATTTTTGGCGTCCATGTCGGATGCCAACGTTGGTTGCTCTACGATGCTGTTGTAGCCTCCTTCTTGGGAGGGGCATTGTCAGTGTGGTTGGACTGCGGTTATGGTGACTCCCGGGGGCCTAAATTACGCTGCTTTAAAAATGGAACCAAAAGCTGTGATTTCTCTGTTACACTTCCTATTCTTCTCGAAGACACCTTCTTTTCTTCCGTCTTTTGATTGTTTTATTTGATCGATCGATACGTATGGATTCTCAGTAGGTACTTTGTACTCTTATATGTGAAATGGTTGGCACTTCTGAAAGTGATGAGTGATTGAACCTGGGAGTGAGAGTGCTATATGAATATCATCAGGTGCGAATGAGACGTTGAGATGGAAGGGTTTCTCGTTCCCCTCCAGCTCCCTCCACTATCGTCTCCAGTGAGAGAGAGAGGGTAAGAGCCAGCGCTGACAGTCAGGCCCCTTGGGGCTACATCATCCCCTGGAGCTTGTTGCTAGGCTAGCTCACAGCTCAGCTGAGCGTACAGATGTAGGATATTAATTTGATCACCCTGCTGCAGGGCAACTTTGTAATGTAAATGCAAATGTAAAGTTGGAAAAAATATATTTACCCCTCAAAAATGTCCAAACAATATTATGCATGTAATACCTTACATTTCCTGTTTCTGTAGGATTATTTTCCTGCTGTAGCAAACTGGTTCAAATCAAGATCCTACATATGTATAGGAAGATAAGCATTAGCTCCCTGTCTGTCTGGGCCTGCATGTCTTTTCCTCAGCAGTACCGGGTGAAATGAAGGAACATAAACCGGATCAGTCAGACAGAGGTAGTGCAGCAAAGCGTTTACCGATGCTCCCCAGACACAGCGTTCCAGACGCGTTTGACTCTAGGCAGCCTAATCCAACGGTGACTCGCCGCATGCGGTGAGTGCGAGGTTTGGGGGACGGGGATGGGGACGGGGAAGTGGAGGGAGGTGCCGTGTTTCCCCCTGTCAGGAACGCTGCGTGATGGGTAATCGCTATAGAAACACACCCTGCTCAAAGTTTTTCCCCGAAACATGAATTGGAGTTTCTGCAGTTGTTTGAATACCACTGCTGTATCTCGGAATCAGAGAGAATGTGTTCATGTTTCAGGTTGTCTTTTCTCAGTTGTTGCCGACAAACCCATGAACTCTTGTGACCTGGGTTTGATATGCAGACAGAGTGAGCAGGGCTGTATAACAGACCCTGTTTGATGCTGACATTCTCCCGCTGCGTTTAAATCCAAGGATCACAAGCCTGTCTCCCTGTGTTTGTGCACAAGCCTGCTTGGAGTGGCGGCAACCGCCCGTGACGACTGGGTCACATGTCGGAAGCGCTGAAGCCCTTGATGGAAAAATGTCAGGGTGGCAGTGGGGGTGGACGACGAGGGACTGCGACTGTTCGTTCCTATGTTCCCGGCTGATGCGCCCTGATGGCTCCTCACTCTAGTGCGGCCGTTCTCTGACCGTGCAAGGGGTTAGGAAGGGGCGGACAGCTCCCTCGCTGTGTGTTTGTGTGTCGGTGATCTTGATGCGGAGGAGCAGAGCGCTGACCCATGCTGCGATGGTGTGTGGCGGTCTGTTTCATGCCCCGGCCCCAGAGGGACTACCACAGCTCCCCGAGGGCCCCGGGGGCGGACGGCAGAGCTCTGCCCACCACAACTGGAGGAATCAGGAGAGTAGCAGAGGGCCCAGCCAACCAGCCAGAGGGCCATGGGGGGGCCTGGGTACCCATTAACATTCATCAGACATCATAGCCAACAGAGACAGTATAGTCCCACTTCAGTGATTAAGCGAACAGCAGTCCCGAGTTTTTACAGCTAAGAGACTAGCTAGGAATGGAATGCCACAGGGTAGGGATTTTACATTTGGTTTTGTCATTCCACATGCTCCTTAGAATTATATATTATTTTACAGATTTTGGACCGTGCAGACATTTTGTATTGGTCTAGGGATAATTGGCTTACTTTTTTATTATGGATGCTTTTGGGCGATTTAAATGTGAAAATTGCCCTTGTCTGATGTCCTAGGTGTGTCCCAGATGCAAAGCTATTGGCTAATATAAAGGTGATTCTAATCTGCAGGCTTGTGGCTGTAGTACCCCTGGGTTTACAAAGCATTTGCACAAGCAGTGGGGATTTTAATGCCAAAAAATGCTCCGGGGTTGTCTATTTGTTCAGAGCTACCAATGTTTTCTTTTTCAAATAGCAGTAATAAGGTACACATTAAAATTCTAAAGTCTGAACTCTGACCCCAAGTAATGGGTAATTGTGTTTTCCCAAGTCATGGTGTTTTAATTAAGAAGTGAATACTGTAAGTACCCTCAGAGACGTGTATTGTGTATGAGGAGGACACGGATACTTTAGGTAGATATCTAATGGTTCATCGTCTCATTCGTGCCTGGAAGCCAGAATCCCCTTTGCTCCTAGGTTTTTGTCCTATTTTTAGTGCTGTCGTCCGCCACTATCTTTGGTCCAATTAGTGACAGTGATTGTGCATTCAAAGGTTGCTGGAGATTGATGATACAGAAAGACCTTGAAAGTCCGGGGGACCGAGGTGCCCCTGGAATCCTGTTGCTTGGTTGGTCAGTTGCTCTGGCAGACAGTGGGGGCAACGATTGATGATCTGTGGTGTACACTGACCCGTTTTCACTGCTAAGCCAACCCCCACAACCCACCTTTTCCTGGGTTTGGCAGAGGAAGTACCTCACTTACGGAAATAATTCAATAAATACCATCCTGTGTATATAAACACTTAAACAGTCACAGTAATATAATATATGTGTCATATAGCAGACACTTTTATCAGAAGTGACTTGCATACATATGACGTACTGTACCATTCAAAAGTTTGGACACACCTACTCATTCCAGGTTTTTTCTTTATTTTTACTATTTTCTACATTGTAGAATAATAGTGAAGACATCATGACTATAAAATAACACATGGAATCATGTAGAAGGCAAAAAAGTGTTTAACAAATCAAAATGTATTTTATATTTGAGATTCTTCAAAGTAGCCACCTTTTGCCTTGATGACAGCTTTGCACACTCTTGGCATTCTCTCAACCAGCTTCATGAGGTGCATTTCAATGAACAGGTGTGACTTGTTAAAAATTCATTTGTGAGACAACGTCCATATTATGGCAAGAACAGCTCAAATAAGCAAAGAGAAATGACAGTCCATCATTACTTTAAGACATGAAGGTCAGTCAATCTGGAAAATGTCAAGAACTTAAGTTTCTTCAAGTGCAGTTGCAAAAACCATCAAGCGCTATGATGAAAGTGGCACTCATGAGGACCGCCACAGGAAAGGAAGACCCAGAGTTACCTCTTCTGCAGAGGAAAAGTTCATTAGCGTTACCAGCCTCAGAAATTGCAGCCCAAATAAATGCTTCACAGAGTTGAAGTAACAGACACATCTCACATCTCAACTGTTCAGAGGAGACTGTGTGAATCAGGGCTTCATGGTCAATTTGCTGCAGAGAAAACCACTACTAAAGGACACCAATAAGAAGTAGAGCTTGCTTGGGCCAAGAAACACAAGCAATGGACTCGTGTTGGTGGAAATCTGTCCTTTGGTCTGATGAGTCCAAATTGCAGATTTTTGGTGCCAACCGCCGTGTATTTTTGAGACGCATAGTACGTCAACGGATGATCTCTGCATGTGTGGTTCCCACCGTGAAGCATGGAGGAAGAGGTGTTAATGTTTGGGGTTGCTTTGCTGGTGACACTGTCAGTGATTTATTTAGAATTCAAGGCACACTTAACCAGCATGGCTATCACAGTATTCTGCAGCATCACGCTATCCCATCTGGTTTGTGCTTAGTGGGACTATCATTTGTTTTTCAACAGAAAAATGACCCAACATGATTCCAAATGTGTTATTTCATTGTTTTGATGTCTTCACTATTATTCTACAATGTAGAAAATAGTTTAAGAACGTTTAAAAAAATTGAATGAATAGGTGTGTCCAAACTTACACTGATACTGTATGCGTGGTCCTGGGAATCAAACCCACTACCCTGCCATTACAAGTGGGCCGGTATTCACCTCAGGAAGACCATTAATATGTAATATAGAGCAGACGTGCTCTAATTTGAATGCTGAAGAAACCGTATACATTTACATTTCTGCTTTTATATATCTCTGTTGTTGTTTTTCTGAGCATCATGCCATAGTATGCCCATTGTCAGACAAAGCCAAACACACATTGAGACAGAGACCGTTCAAGTCATACAGAATCACAGTAAATCCACAGCTAGGATGCAATCTCTACAAGTTCCCCAGTTATCTGTTTGGAGCTGAGGAACGTGCCAAGCGGATCCCAATACTCTATCTGATCTTAATCAATTTGATTAAAGCTAATGATATTTTATTTTCTGGGACATCCAGGCCCAGAGTTAATCTATAAGCTTTGGGAGAAAAATAAATACAGCAACAAAATAGGAGTTTGATGTTTGGTGGAGATATGGGATTATAGGTTGAGTGGGGACTGTACTGTAGTTATGGGAGATCAGTCTGGATGATCCAAACCAGATTATGGATTTTGTACTTATTGCAGAGAAAATATATAAAAATTGAACAGAAACTACAATGTTTCCTAGATATGGGTACAGTGACGTAAACACAGTACACAAGAGAATATTAAGGTACTGATGTCAGAAGGGCATTAACCTACATTTGAATATTAGTGTTGTTCAGATTTTCTGAGAATTATGTCTTGTCCAAGATTATATATTTACATGTGTTTATATTCCAACTTTTTTTCCCCCCAAGCTACCTATGAGTTGAAGCTTTGTCTATCCAGTAAAGTATTTATTGTGTAAAGCTAAAGATGACAAATTTAATCTCAGTGCTTGGAGTACAGAGAAAGAGGAATGTCTTTATGAGTATGACACGGTATAGAGCCCTCAGTGGAGGTGTCATAATACCCATAAAACCTAGCTGTCAAACAGGGAAACGGTTCCAATTGTTTTTCCACCATTCATTTTTCCAATAGCCGATTTTAGAAACACTTAAAATAAGGGCTGTGTTTCGTGTAGGCTTTTGCTGGCGTGACATTTTGACACCCATATAAATCTCTCTAGGACAATGTGACTTTTGGCATATATTCGGCTCTCGTTACTCAGATTCTAAAATGCTAATTAGCATCTAAGTAGACATCATACAAAACTCCTGCACGTCGTCTCTACCTTGTGCCAACAGGTATTGTGTCAATTTAGAACAGTTCACAGAATTGTCAATTTAACGAAATGTAGCCTATGTATTCATTACTACATTTAGCTAACATTGGATAGTTAATCCAGAGATTCTTACCGTTATCTTCATGGCATATGTAGTTACATTAGCAGCTAATTAGCATTTCATTTTTGGGGAGTAAATGCAGGTGAATATATATTGACAAATGTCACCTTGTCCTAGAGAGATTTACACGGTTATCAAAACGCCACGCTTAGGTTAAGCCTACACAAAACACAGCCCCTATTTGAAGTGTTTCTAAAAAATCCCCTATGGGACAAAAATAGCTCGAGGTTTTACGGGTGCTATTGACTGCGTCTCAAAACCGTTGATTCAAACAACAGTAAAATGATGATACTGTATCATGTACCGTATCAACATGACGTTCCAGTATGATTACCACCACCATTCTTCTACTCTGTCTAATCTGAAAAGCCTACCTAGACGCTTACATCTTTTTCATCTTGTTTATGGCACATTCCCTTTTGTTCCCTACAGTGATATTGGTTTTCTTACATTGTCATTTCGCCGGCTGCTTTCATTTAGAAGGATTTGAAAACAATTAAAGCCAACAAACCCAGTTACAGACAGTATCTCTCCCTCCGCCTCGGAAAAGAGCAGGAGAATTAGACCTGAATGGCGTCCCGCTGTACCGCTGAATTGCTGCAGAGCCTTTTGGAGGGAGGCATTGATGTGCTACTCTGTACCCTCCATCGACTACCCCAGATGCTGCCTTGAGATTAACAGTGCTGTTGTCCTGGAAGAGCAAAGTAAACCCATGCCCATTCTCACAGGCACCTAATTCTCCCTTCACACACACAGGCACACACACACACACTGCTTTTGTGGTAAAACAGTCAAAAGGCTGAGGAGTTGGCATTCTACTTGTGAGCAGCAATTCTAAATGTGACCATTTCAACGTGTGTGTGTGTGTGTGTGTGTGTGTGTGTGTGTGTGTGTGTGTGTGTGTGTGTGTGTGTGTGTGTGTGTGTGTGTGTGTGTGTGTGTGTGTGTGTGTGTGTGTGTGTGTGTGTGTGTGTGTGTGTGTGTGTGTGTGTGTGTGTGTGGCCTTGAACGCTACATTATGATGCCCATGAATTGTGACTTTGGCAGTTCAAGGTCCATGAATTGTATATTGTCCCCGGATCCAGTTGATGTTGAATAGGAGTTGGGTTCACTGGTCTCGGTCCAGCAGCCTTGCCACTCAGACGGATGCCCACCCTGTACTAAGATGGCCGCCGGTCATGTGTGTGGCTGCCTGTTGGATCAGTATCATTGGAATACATTATAGGCTACATCTATCTCAGGTACTTCATCTTGTTCACTTGCAAATAGTGATAATGGAGCAGGTGACACATTTAATCGAAACAAAGTGATTAATACCCTAGAAATTCAATTAAAGAATAGTGCATAACACCTCAATCTTTCTCCAATTTGCCATGATTTCCTGAAGGTGTAAATTATGTGATTCTAACTGTTCTCAAATAGTATTTGTGCTATTCCCTATACATACACTTCCAGCTATTAAAGACAATGGAAATGCTCTACTTGAATTGGCTCTCCTTTTGGAGGGATTTCGTTTCAATCCCCAAGTCTCCCCTCACCTGAGTGTATTCAAATGGAAATTTGTTGTGCAACATTCGTCGTGTTTTGGTGGTTTTGAAGTGAAAGGGGAAAAAATGCACATGGTCTTTAAGTATCTCCCTGAGGACCAGGGGTTATTGGGCATTTGGAGTTGATATTGCTTTGTCTTTCATATTGCCGTCTTCCCTTGTTTAATTTATGCCCCGTCAGGAATACAAAACCCGTAATTCATTCTCACTCACTCACTCACTCACTCACTCACTCACTCACTCACTCACTCACTCACTCACTCACTCACTCACTCACACACTCACACACTCACTCACTCACACTCTGTTCCAATTTAATTTATCTTCCAGTGTTACCCCCTCTCCTCTATCTATATGCCTACCCTTTCTTCACATTTTGCTCTCCCAATATGTCGCCTTTCCCTTTTCTTTCCTCCCTACCTCCCTCTCTCCTTCGTTCCCTCTCTGGTCTAGCAGATAAACTCTTCGGTTGTTGCTAAGAGGCTTAAGAGGGACGCCTCTATAGGGGGATGTGGATTTCTCCTTTATTGAGTTGAAGGAGGCAATCTGGACGGGGCAGACAGCACTTCAGGAGAGAGGAGAGGAGGTGGTTCTCAATCTGAGTCTAAATCAAATCAAAGTTTATTGGTCTCGTACACAGATTTGCGGATGTTATTGCATGTGCAGTGAAACGCTTGTGTTATTTAGCTCCGACAGTACAGTAACATCTAGCAATACAAGTCTGTACACATATAATACAAAACGTTTTTAAGAAAGTAAAAAATGCAGAATGAGCCGTATCAGAATGAGCCATGTCAGAGTCTGGTCTATGTGTGTGTGTGTGTGTGTGTGCATGCGTGTATGTATGTATGTATTTGAGGTCGACCGATTAATCGGAATGGCCGATTAATTAGGGCCGATTTCAAGTTTACAGAAATCTGTATTATTTTTGTACAAATTTTTTACACCTTTATTTAATCTTTATTTAACTAGGCAAGTCAGTTAATAACACATTCTTATTTTCAATGACGGCCTAGGAATGGTGGGTTATCTGCCTCGTTCAGGGGCAGAATGACAGATTTTCACCTTGTCAGCTCGGGGGATTCAATCTTGCAACCTCTCATTGCACTCTACGAGGAGACTGTTATGCGAATGCAGTAAGCCAAGGTAAGTTGCTAGCTAGCATTAAACTTATCTTATAAAAATAAATCAATCAATCAATCATAATCACTAGTTAACTACACATGGTTGATGATATTACTAGTTTATCTAGTGTGTCCTGCTTTGCATATAATCGATGCGGTGCGTATCGTTGCTCCAATGTGTACCTAACCATGAACATCAATTCCTTCCTTAAAATCAATATACCGAAGTATATATTTTTAAACCTGCATATTTAACTAAAATAAATCCAGGTCAGCAGGCAATATTAACCAGGTGAAATTGTGTCACTTCTCTTGCGTTCATTGCAGGCAGAGTCAGTGTATATGCAACAGTTTGGGCCGCCTAATTTGACAGAATTTTACGTAATTATGACATAACATTGAAGGTTGTGCAATGTAACAGGAATATTTAGACTAATGGATGCCACCCGTTAGATAAAATACGGAACGGTTCCGTATTTCACTGAAAGAATAAATGTCTTGTTTTCGAGATGATAGTTTCCGGACTCTACCATATTAATGACCTAAGGCTCGTATTTCTGTGTGTTATTATGTTATAACTAAGTCTATGATTTGATAGAGCAGTCTGACTGAGCGATGATAGGCAGCAGCAGGATTGTAAGCATTCATTCAAACAGCACTTTAGTGCGTTTTGCCAGCAGCTCTTTGTTGTGCGTCAAGCATTGAGCTGTTTATGACTTCAAGCCTATCAACTCCTGAGATTAGGGTGGTGTAACCGATGTGAAATGGCTAGCTAGTTAGCGGGGTGCGCGCTAATAGCGTTTCAAACGCCACTCGCTCTGAGACTTGGAGTGGTTGTTCCCCTTGCTCTGCATGGATAACGCTGCTTCGAGGGTGGCTGTTGTCGTTGTGTTCCTGGTTTGAGTCCAGGGGGGAGCGAGGAGAGGGACGGAAGCTAATCATGTTAAAAGGAACCACCAGCTTTCATATGTTCTCTTGTTCTGAGCAAGGAACTTAAACGTTAGCTTTCTTACATCGCACATATTGCACTTTTACTTCCTTCTCCAACACTTTGTTTTAGCATTATTTAAACCAAATTGAACATGTTTCATTCACAATTTCATTCACAATTGATTTTATTGATGTATATTAAGTTAAAATAAGTGTTCATTCAGTATTGTTGTTATTGTCATTATTACAAATACATTTGAAATTCGGCCGATTAATCGGTTTCGGCTTTTTTCGGTCCTCCAATAATCGATATCGGTATCAGAGTTGAAAAATCATACCTTGTGTGTGTGTGTATATATGTGTGTGTGTGTATATATGTGTGTGTGTGTATATGCTGAACAAAAATATAAACACAACATGCAAAAATGCTAAATATTTTGCTGAGTTACGGTCATGTAGTGTGTAATCTGATGGAGCACAATATTAGGTATGTGGAATATTATGTGTGGCCTAAGTACACTATATGTATAGACCAGTTGAGTATCTGGAGCATCAGCATTTGTAGGTTCGATTATAGCCTCAAAATGGCCTTCTAGGCAGAGTTGCAAAGAAAAAGCCATATCTCAGACTGGCTAATAAAAAGAAAAGATGAAGAGGGGCAAACACAGACACAGAGAGTCGCCTTTTCACTGTTGACGTTGAGACTGGTGTTTTGTGGGTACTATTTAATGAAGCTGCCAGTTGAGTACTTATGAGGCGTCTGTTTCTCAAACTAGACACTCTAGACACTCTGGGATATGTTTCATATTGCGTCAGATAACAATATTGACGAATACTCTGATTCGGTGTGCGCGTTCATTAGAACGTGCGTTGAAGATGTCGTTCCCATAGCAACGATTAAAACATTCCCTAACCAGAAACCGTGGATTGATGGCAGCATTCGCGTGAAACTGAAAGCGCGAACCACTGCTTTTAATCAGGGCAAGGTGTCTGGTAACATGCCCGAATACAAACAGTGCAGCTATTCCCTCCACAAGGCTATCAAACAAGCTAAGCGTCAGTACAGAGACAAAGTAGAATCTCAATTCAACGGCTCAGACACGAGGTGTGTGGCAGGGTCTACAGTCAATCACGGACTACAAGAAGAAATCCAGCCCAGTCACGGACCAGGATGTCTTGCTCCCAGGCAGACTAAATAACTTTTTTGCCCGCTTCGAGGACAATACAGTGCCACTGACACGGCCTGCAACGAAAACATGCGTTCTCTCTTTCACTGCAGCCGAGGTGAGTAAGACATTTAAACGTGTTAACCCTCGCAAGGCTGCAGGCCCAGACGGCATCCCCAGCCGCGCTCTCCGAGCATGCGCAGACCAGCTGGCCGGTGTGTTTACGGACATATTCAATCAATCCCTATACCAGTCTGCTGTTCCCACATGCTTCAAGAGGGCCATCATTGTTCCTGTTCCCAAGAAAGCTAAGGTATCTGAGCTAAATGACTACTGCCCGTAGCACTCACTTCCGTCATCATGAAGTGCTTTGAGAGACTAGTCAAGGACCATATCACCTCCACCCTACCTGACACCCTAGACCCACTCCAATTTGCTTACCGCCCAAATAGGTCCACAGACGATGCAATCTCAACCACACTGCACACTGCCCTAACCCATCTGGACAAGAGGAATACCTATGTGAGAATGCTGTTCATCGACTACAGCTCGGCATTCAACACCATAGTACCCTCCAAGCTCGTCATCAAGCTCGAGACCCTGGGTCTCGACCTCGCCCTGTGCAACTGGGTACTGGACTTCCTGACGGGCCGCCCCCAGGTGGTGAGGGTAGACAACAACATCTCCTCCCCGCTGATCCTCAACACTGGGGCCCCACAAGGGTGCGTTCTGAGCCCTCTCCTGTACTCCCTGTTCACCCACGACTGTGTGGCCACGCACGCCTCCAACTCAATCATCAAGTTTGCGGACGACACAACAGTGGTAGGCTTGATTACCAACAACGACGAGACGGCCTACAGGGAGGAGGTGAGGGCCCTCGGAGTGTGGTGTCAGGAAAATAACCTCACACTCAACGTCAACAAAACTAAGGAGATGATTGTGGACAGCAGAGGGAACACCCCCCTATCCACATCGATAGAACAGTAGTGGAGAGGGTAGCACGTTTTAAGTTCCTCGGCATACACATCACAGACAAACTGAATTGGTCCACTCACACAGACAGCATCGTGAAGAAGGCGCAGCAGCGCCTCTTCAACCTCAGGAGGCTGAAGAAATTCGGCTTGTCACCAAAAGCACTCACAAACTTCTACAGATGCACAATCGAGAGCATCCTGGCGGGCTGTATCACCACCTGGTACGGCAACTGCTCCGCCCTCAACCGTAAGGCTCTCCAGAGGGTAGTGAGGTCTGCACAACGCATCACCGGGGGCAAACTACCTGCCCTCCAGGACACCTACACCACCCGATGTTACAGGAAGGTCATAAAGATCATCAAGGACATCAACCACCCGAGCCACTGCCTGTTCACCCCGCTATCATCCAGAAGGCGAGGTCAGTACAGGTGCATCAAAGCTGGGACCGAGACACTGAAAAACAGCTTCTATCTCAAGGCCATCAGACTGTTAAACAGCCACCACTAACATTGAGTGGCTGCTGCCAACACACTGACACTGACTCAACTCCAGCCACTTTAAAAATGGGAATTGATGGGAAATGATGTAAATATATCACTAGCCACTTTAACCTGTTAAGTCGACCCTCTACTTTTTCGAACATTCTGTTAAAAATCGCGCAACATTTCAGCGCCCTGCTACTCATGCCAGGAATATAGTATATGCATATGATTAGTATGTGTGGATAGCAAACACTCTGACGTTTCTAAAACTGGTTAAATCACGGCTGTGACTATAACAGAACGTGCGTTTCATCGAAAAGCGCAGGAAAATCTGATCACTGAAAACTGGAAAATATATCAATGCGCCACTTGAATGTATTGTTGAATGGAAACCACATTACCTGGTGCCGAGGTTTCAATACCTACAGCTTCCACACAATGTCAACAGTCTTGTCATTTGATTCTAGGCTTTGATTCTTGGTCAAACCGGTTCAAGAGAAGCCCATTTCTTCCGGTCTCCGGATATTTTGGAGATTTATCCGGATGTTTTGGTCGAGCTCTTACATCATTTAAGTCATTTAGCAGACGCCATGTTTTTATGACATCCAGTGGAACAGTCACTTTACAATAGTGCATCTAAATCTTAAAGGGGGAATATTTATCCTCCTGATGAAAGAGGTTTTAGGTGTCTCCGGAAGGTGGTATTGACGTGTCCTGGTGTCTAAAGTTTG
Source organism: Oncorhynchus gorbuscha (assembly GCF_021184085.1). Lineage (NCBI taxonomy): Eukaryota > Metazoa > Chordata > Actinopteri > Salmoniformes > Salmonidae > Oncorhynchus > Oncorhynchus gorbuscha. Next base: position 28,513,545 of record NC_060193.1, on the reverse strand, counting down.
TTCCATTGGGGGCCAGAGCAAACAGTTTTGACTGGGCTGAGCGGGAGCTGTTTTCAGTGGTAGGGAGGCGAGTTTGGATGAACGTCAACTTTTTGAATTAAAAAAAAATGACGTTACGTTATGAAACGCTCTTTTTTTTGTTTATCATACAGTCTACATAGAACGATATCTAGGCTATATATGGACCGATTTAATCGAAAAAAAAGACCCAATAGTGATTATGGGACATCTAGGAGTGCCAACAAAGAAGATGGTCAAAGGTAATGAATGTTTTATATTTTATTGTGCGGTTTGTGTAGCGCCGAATATGCTAATTATTTTGTTTACGTCCCCTGCGGGTCTTTTGTGGTGTTACATGCTATCAGATAATAGCTTCTCATGCTTTCGCCGAAAAGCATTTTAAAAATCTGACTTGTTGCCTGGATTCACAACGAGTGTATCTTTAATTCAATACCCTGCATGTGTATTTTAATGAACGTTTGAGTTTTAACTAATACTATTAGCATTTAGCGTAGCACATTTGCATTTCCAGAGCTCTAGATGGGACGCCTGTGTGCCAGGTAGGAGAAAGTGGTTTTAAACAATGCTACCTGATATAATGTTACTTACCCTACATTATTCATCTCATATGCATACGTATATACTGTACTCTATATCATCGACTGCATCCTTATGTAATACATGTATCATTAGCCACTTTAACTATGCCACTTTGTTTACATACTCATCGCATATGTATATACTGTACTCGATACCATCTACTGTATCTTGCCTACGCTGCTCTGTACCATCACTCATTCATATATCCTTATGTACATATTCTTTATCCCCTTACACTGTGTATAAGACAGTAGTTTTGGAATTGTTAGTTAGATTACTTGTTGGTTATTACTGCATTGTCGGAACTAGAAGCACAAGCATTTCGCTACACTCGCATTAACATCTGCTAACCATGTGTATGTGACAAATAAAATTCGATTTGATTTGAATGTACTTGTCCTCTTGCTCAGTTGTGCACCGGAGCCTCCCAGACAGTTTGTGCTGTTCTGTGAAGGGAGTAGTACACAGTGTTGTACGAGATCTTCAGTTTCATGGCAATTTCTTGCATGCAAGAGCCTTCATTTCTCAGAACAAGAATAGACTGACGGGTTTCAGAAGAAATGTCTTTGATTCTTGTCATTTTGAGCCTGTAATCGAACCCACAAATGCTGATGCTCCAGATACTCAGCTCGTCTAAAGAAGGCCAGTTTTACTGCTTCTTTAATCAGGACAACAGTTTTCAGCTGTGCTAACATAATTACAAAAGGGTTTTCTAATTATCAATTAGACTTTTAAAATTATAAACTTGGATTATCTAACAATACGTGCCATTGGAACACAGAAGTGATGGTTGCTGATAATGAGCCTCTGTACGTCTATGTTGATATTACATTAAAAAAATGTCCGTTTCCAGCTACAATAGTAATTTACAACATTAACAATGTCTACAATGTATTTCTGATCAATTTAATGTTATTTTAATGGACAGAAAATGTGCTTTTCTTTAAAAAACAAGGACATTTCTATGTGACATTAGCTGTAGAATGGCCTTAATGATGAGATCAGTGACTTTCAACATGGCACCGTCATAGGCTGACACCTTTCCAACAAGTCAGGTCATCAAATTTCTGCCCTGCTAGAGCTGCCCCGGGCAACTGTAAGTTCTGTTATTATGATGTGGAAACGCCTAGGAGCAACAACGGCTCAGCTGCGAAGTGGTAGGCCACACAAGCTCACACAAGCCCCTTTGTTCCAGTGAAGAGAAATCTTAACGCTACAGCATACAATGATATTCTAGACAATTCAGTGCTTCCAACTTTGTAGCAATTTGATGAAGGCCCTTTCCTGTTTCAGAATGACATTGCCCCCGTGCACAGAACCAAGGTCCATACAGACATGGTTTGTCGAGATTGGTGTGGAAGAGCTTGACTGGCCTGCACACATCCCTGACCTCAACCCAATCAAAAACCTTTGGGATGAATTGGAGCGCCGACTGCGAGCCAGGCCTAATCGCCCAACATCAGTGCCCGACAACACTAATGCTCTTAGGACTGAATGGTAGCTAGTCATCTCGTAGAAAGCCTTCCCAGAAGAGTGGAGGCTGTTCCAGCAGCAAAGGGGGGACGAACTCCATATTCATTTCCATGATCTTTGGAATGAGATGTTCGACAAGCAGGTGTCCACATACTTTTGATGAGGTCGTGTATGAAATATGATCGTATAGGTCATATTCAACCATTTATAATAGTGTCTGGTCTTTTAGATGAATGCCTAGACAAGCCTTGGTTAAGCTACGGTGGACATTGTCCCAAACAATACCCACACATAACGTCCATGCCACACTCATTCAAGTAAACCAGAGTTCAGTAAGTCACACAAGGACTTTCACTTAACTCTGTTCTCATTCAACACGGTTCAAACACAGAAATGACGTTGCTCCATCAAAATGATCTGTGCATTATCCGGTGCCCACTCTAACATCCTCTCATCTAACCAACATGGGATATTATATACTCTCTAAAAGGAGGTACAATTCAGTGTGCAATTTCATATGTACTTTTACTGTCTTTGAATGATTGAAAATATCATCAAAGAAGCAATCAGTGTAGCTATTAAGTAGAACATAAAGCATCAGAGGCCATTACAGCTATGCTTTTATGTTCTTGCGCAACTCCATTGAAATGTAGCCATCAAAAGGGAGTCTGTGCTCTTAAGAGGGTGACGCAGCCTTCACAACAGGACAGGCCTAAATTGGTCGTCTTTTGTCTGGCGAGGCGCGAGGCAAATCCTTAAAGCATATTTTGAGTGGCTTGGCGTGTGCACGTCTATTTTGCGAGCGCTTTGAGGGGCGCTGACACTTCCCTATTTTCTGCCTGACACTCCTTGTCGCGTCACGTCCATCACCAGATTTGTCTGTCCATGGTTCAGGACGAAAGAAGACAGCCTGCCTTTCAGTCAGTCAAGGCTTGCCACTTCTTAATTTCTTGTTCTTCTGTTTCTTTTTGCCCCCGTTTCTTATGTGTTGTCTTCATAATATAGGAAAGCACTCCCCCCCCCCTTTTCCCTAGTCTTTCCAATGTGGGGAAAGGTGAGCTACTCTTTGTGTGTGTACCCTACCTGTGTACTTTTTGGAAAATGTGAAATGCCATGGACCGGTATCCCCTTGCCTGGCCATGTGACACATGGAGAGATTACACTTGGGCTCGACCCAGAGAGAGAGAGAATACCCATCTCTTACACACTAAATGGCAGTGTTACGGAACTAAAAATGGGCCCCTCTCTACCGGGCTGCTGAGCCACTGGTTCGAGATAGGGCCACCGGCGTTTGGTCTCTTCTCCTCCTTCACCGGTGTATGGGGTGTGTAGTCTACGATTGTTTGTATGTGTGTGGTTTCTCTGTGTCTACAGTACCTGCGCCCGTCAAGTCCGCTCTCGCTCCTCATACAGCCTCGAAATAAGAGTGAGAGAAAGAGCTCCTCTACTCTGTGACTGTTAAGTACAACCAAGTTCTTCTCAGAATGTCACTTAGCCTCTGCCCAGCAATACACAGGAAATGGGTAAATATTCAATTTAAGGAAATGCAATAGCATTGTTTGCCTTTCCCTTGGACGGCGTTGATGGTTGTTTTCAGCCTAGTCATACAGGCCAGATGCTGGACTGGAATTGCTTGCTGTATACCCACACAGTACAATATTCTCCTGGTTTATTTAGCGAGCGGCACAGTTACGTATGGGCGGCTGCAGTGAAACAGAGAAACACAGGCGGAGGCGTTCAGGGAAATGGGCTGGTAAAATGGAGATCAATAGGCCATCCAGATGAATGGGCCTGAACCAGAGGAGGAAATGGGAATAAAGCTATTCTCTTTCATCCCCCCCCCCCCATCTATCCCTCCATTTCATAATGGAAAAAGAGTAACACTTGAGTGAGTCAACGTTTTTGGCACCATTCAGGGCCTCCCTCCCTCCGTTGTAAAAGGGGGGAATATTCTTCAGGGATCCTGCTGGTTATGGCAGTTGATTGTGATATTTGGCCTTCTCCTCCCCTTCCTCCCTCTCTCCTCCTCCTCCGCCTCTTCACTTGCTCTTCATTCATTTCCAGAAAATGTGCAGGGCAAATACAATATGATGTGACCTTAAACACAGATCAGATTCAATATTTCTTAAGGGACCTCGTCTCTGGTGTTAGAAAGAAAATGGTTGTAAAATGACTATCAGTGTTCTTGTAGGATCTGAATTTGAGGCAGTTTGCTACAGCAGGAAAATACTCCTGCATCAACAGGAAATGTGAATTATTACATGGATTATAATTAATGCACATGCTTTTTAGGGGTTGATACATTTTTCGTTAGGGCAAATCAAGTCTGACATTTTGAAAGTGAAAATCAAACTTTTGAAGCCTTTGTAAACCACGAATACACTACAAGTTTGCACTTCTTGTTCAAGAACAAAATAGTGATCAAATTAAGATCCTACATCTGTAGAATTTGATTGATGCAGATTTAACAGATATTTATTTTATATATATATATTTGCATAGGAGTTCTAAATGCAGGTGTGAATGCAGTCATAGAAATGCTGGGAGGAAAGTCTTGATGCAGTGGGTGCACCCACCTACAGAGACGTACCCTTCTGCCGGTAATGTAAAGTATAGTACTTAAGTACAAATACTTTTTGGGGGTATCTTATTTTAGTATTTATATTTTTGACTACTTTTCATTTTATTTCACTACATTGATAAAGAAAATAATGTACGTTTTACTCAGTACATTTTCCCTAGCACCCGAAAGCAATCATTACATTTTGAATGTTTAGCAGGATAGGAAAATTGTCCAACTCACACACTTATCAAGAGAACATCCCTGGTCTTCCCTGCTGACTCTGATCTAGGCGGACTCACTAAACACAAATGCTTTGTTTGTAAATTACGACTGAGTGTTAGTGTGCCCCTGGCTCTCTGTCTGGTTTGAAATGATTCATCCTTTTACTTTTGATACTTAAGTATATATTAGAAATTGCATTTACTTTTCGTACTTAAAACCTCTTACCTCCAACCGACACGCAGGCATCCCATCTAGACATCTGGAAATGCAAATGCGCTACGCTAAATGCTAATAGCACTCGTTAAAACTCAAATGTTCATTAAAACACACATGCAGGTAACTGAATTAAAGCTACACTCGTTGTGAATCCAGCCATCAAGTCAGATTTTTAAAATGCTTTTCGGCGAAAGCATGAGAAGCTATTATCTGATAGCATGCAACACCCCTAAAAGACCCGCAGGGGATGTAAACAAAATAATTAGCATAGTCGGATCTTCTTTGTTGGCACTCCTAGATGTCCCATAAACATCACTATTGGGTCTTTTTTTTCGATTAAATCGGTCCATATATAGCCTAGATATCGATCTATGAAGACTGTGTGATCAAAGAAAAAAACAGCATTTTATAACGCAACGTCATTTTTTAAAATTTAAAAAGTCGACGATAAACTTTCACAAAACACATCGAAATACTTTTGTAATGCAACTTTAGGTATTAGTAAACGTTAATAATCGATCAAATTGATCACGGGGCGATGTATATTCTATAGCTCTAGGAAAGGCCCTACACACAAACAAGGGCACTGCGTTCATCCACCTCTGGCCTGCTCGCCTCCCTACCACTGAGGAAGTACAGCTCCCGCTCAGCCCAGTCAAAACTGTTCGCTGCTCTGGCCCCCCAATGGTGGAACAAACTCCCTCACGACACCAGGACAGCGGAGTCAATCACCACCTTCCGGAGACACCTGAAACCCCACCTCTTTAAGGAATACCTAGGATAGGATAAATATTCCCCCCCCCCCCCTTTAAGATTTAGATGCACTATTGTAAAGTGACTGTTCCACTGGATGTCATAAGGTGAATGCACCAATTTGTAAGTCGCTCTGGATAAGAGCGTCTGCTAAATGACTTAAATGTAAATGTAATGTAATGTCTCTACGTCTTGAAATAATGTCCGGATAAATCTCAACCAAAATATCCTGTTGGAGACCGGAAGAAATGGGCTGTCTCTTGTTCGTTTGACCAAGAAACAAAGCCTAGGCAAATGACAAGACTGTTGACATTGTGTGGAAGCTGTAGGTATTGCAACCTCGGCACCAGGTAATGTGGTTTCCATTCAACAATACATTCAAGTGGCGCATTGATATATTTTCCAGTTTTCAGTGATCAGATTTTCCTGCGCTTTTCGATGAAACGCACGTTCTGTTATAGTCACAGCCGTGATTTAACCAGTTTTAGAAAAGTCTGAGTGTTTTCTATCCACTCATACTAATCATATGCATATACTATATTCCTGGCATGAGTAGCAGGGCGCTGAAATGTTGCGTGATTTTTAACAGAATGTACGAAAAAGTAGGGGGTAGGATCAACAGGTTAAGTAAATTTAAAAACAAATACTTTTAGACTTTCACTCAAAGTATTTTACTGGGTGACTGGAATTTTTACTGGAGTCCTTTTCTATTAAGGTATCTTTACTTGAACTTTTTCCACCACTGCCTCCTGCAGATACACCGACTCAATTCTGCCTAAGGGCGAACAAATGGCGACAGTCTCCCTTTCATCTGACAACCCACATATGACCCACCACTGTCAATGCCCTCCCTCCAACATGGACTGGTGTCATAGACAGTATTGCTATAATGAGGTGTTAATGTGAGCAGGGACATTATGGAGGTGCTTTGAAGAACCTTTCTCACTTACCCCCTATTGGGTAAATTAATCGAATGAATAAGCAAATATCCACTCTCCCATTCAGAGGACCAGAGGGGAAATCTGCATGGCTTTAAAAAGAAAGCGGTTTGTGTGCGTCCCAAATGGCACCCTATTTCCTATGTGGTGCACTACTACTTTTGACAAAGGCCCATAGGGAATAGAATGCTATTTGGGACACAGGCCCATTCTAGGACTGCCCTCCCCTTTGGTTTACTTCGGTCTGCTGCTCAGATCACTGTTTATAGGAAACACCATTCTAAATAAACTATATCCATCAGTTGTCACAGAGCATTAACCACCTGGCTATTTATCGCTCTCCTTGTCAAAGGCGTTAAGGGGCGCTTTTTTGGGGAAAAGGAGATTATCGCTAGAACCTTATCGCTAGAACCGTGTGTTGTATGCACTTGGCTGGGCTTGGTTTGTAATAATGTAGAATAAAAAAAAGAGGTGGAGACAGAGGTAGACGGGGGAGACGGGGAGGGAGAGAGAGACAGACAGAGATAGACAGGGGTGGCAGGGGAGAGGGGGTGGTAGAGGGAGATGGGGGAGACAGGGAGGGAGAGAGAGACAGACAGAGATAGACAGGGGTGGCAGGGGGAGAGGGGGTGGTAGAGGGAGATGGGGGAGTCAGGGAGGGAGAGACAGACATACAGAGATAGACAGGGGTGGCAGGGGGAGAGGGGGTGATAGAGGGAGATGGGGGAGACAGGGAGGGAGAGACAGACAGACAGAGATAGACAGGGGTGGCAGGGGGAGAGGGGGTGGTAGAGGGAGATGGGGGAGACAGGGAGGGAGAGAGAGACAGACAGAGATAGACAGGGGTGGTAGAGGGAGATTGGGGAGACAGGGAGGGAGAGAGAGACAGACAGACAGACAAAGATAGACAGGGGTGGCAGGGGGAGGCGGGGTGGCGGAGGGAGATGGGGTGGAAGGGGCAGATTGGGGAGACAGGGAGGGAGAGAGAGACAGACAGAGATAGACAGGGGTGGCAGGGGGAGGCGGGGTGGCAGAGGTCGGCGGGGGATACGGGGTGGCAGGGAGAGATGGGGTTGAAGGGGGAGACGGGGTGGCAGAGGGTGGCAGGGGGAGACAAGGGTGGCAGGGGGAGACAAGGGGTGGCAGGGGGAGACAAGGGTGGCAGGGGGAGACAAGGGGTGGCAGGGGGAGATATGAAGACAGGGTTGCTGCTGGCGGCGGGGGAGACGGGTGGCAGGGGAGATGGGAAGACGGGGTTGCAGCTGGTGGCGGGGGGAGACGGCGTGGCAGAGGGAGACGGGTGGCAGGGGGAGATGGGAAGACGGGGTTGCAGCTGGTGGCGGGGGGAGACAGGGGGAGATGGGAAGACAGAGGCGGATACATAGATCCAACACATCAAACCTACAGCCTGGCTGGATGTTTTCTCTGGCATCACACATGGCCTAGATATTTCACTGGGATTCAGTGTTAATGACTGTTAAATTTGGGCTAAGCTAATACCATTCGCTCTATCCGCTTTTTCCCTGTCCGTGTATACTTGTGCGTGTGTGTGTGTGTGTGTGCGTGCGATATGCCAGATTGTGATATAACTGTCATTACTTTGACCATACTAGAAATGTTGGATGGTAGGCTCAGAAACATTTCCTGTTGCTATATAATTGTTATTCCATGCACCAATTTAATCTCATGCTGTGGATTTCCCATAGAATTGATTGGTTGACTTCCTCCTTCGGCATTGAATCAAAATGGAAATGCCACGTAGTATCGCAGTGTGTCTGGCCTTTTATATTGTCTCCCATGGAGTTTGTCTTACAAGGAAGTCTAAAACAGGCATTAAACCAACTGGTTTTGTTTTCTGGACCCGATAGAAGACCAGTGAATCTCCGATAACTCAACTCAGAGCCCCACTTCCCTTGGTTGGCCCTCTTTCTGCCGATGTGTGGTGGAAAAATGCTTACGACCCTATAGAATGCTATAGAATGTTGTGTGGAACACAGAAGTGTGTAGCGGGGAGTTGTGTAGGGAGCAGATTAAGCTGTCATGCCACACTGTGAACAGTCGACCTCGGCAGCTTGATCAATGTCGTCCAGGCAGAAGATAAAAAACTGGTTTAGGGCTCTCCCCCATGGCTTTAATTGAACAAGTGCATGTCACACATACGTCCATCTAGGCAGAGAGCCTGCTGGGCATTGGATGTTTTGGATGTGGAGATACAGTACACAGTCTCCCGGTAAAGTAAGTTAATCGAGAAGCTACAGGCTTCAAGACGCACTAACCCTATTAAGGCTTCTCAACATGGACACTGGACGTGTGCGGGTAACGATTTTTGAGTGGGGAATGTGGTTGTCTTTCAATTTGTAGAGCATTTTTCGTGCTCTATTTTGACATTTCATCGGAGTGGTTTTAAGTGCTAAAATATACTCACTGGATATTTTTCAAGAACCTTAGGCCCTTCAATTTATCAGTTAACTATGGTTGACTCCTGGTGCTATTGGAATCTGTGTGTCTCAGGGCTATCCCCCACATTCTGTCCAGGTCTTCACTACAAACAGGTGGCAAGCTACACTTCTCAGAGCAGGACACTGTAGCTTCTCCCACAGCAAACGTGTTCTCAATTATCAATGATATTGTACTAACAAAAGGGACGTATCAAGTAAAGTCTCGGCGCTAAATGAAGGCACAAACAACACATTCTGTTGCAGTTGTTTAGCCTACAATTATTCAGAAAAAATACAATTTTGCTACTGTTACCTGGGTTTGACAGAATATTATTCTAGACGTTTCTTTCCTTCACGTTTCTCTGAGAAAATAGCCTTTTCTGAAGATACTGGGTTGAAACATAATTGATTTAGAGAGATTCTGCAGGAGTCCCAACAGGACATTGACAAGTGTTCCCTCCACTCCCACAACCCTGTAGCAGTGAATGAAAAACCTCTTACACCTGCCTTATTCAGTGGTTCTCCAAACCTTTCTGAGCCCTATCCACTATTCATGATCCCGGGGAGAAGATTGTCTGACCTTTTCGTTAAAATGTTAGGGCAAATTAGTTGTCAAAGTTGCCAGACGTGGCTGCCATGCTAAAGCATCACACCCTGCGGGTGTTCCCTATGACAGCTTACCTGCCTTCTAACCTTTGAGCTACACGGGGGGAAAAGAACCTAACTCCGAGTTAGTGGTTCAGTTCTCTTCCCGCTGACATTATGTCTCAATGACTCAGCGTTGTTACTTGAAGATTTCAGCCCCTGGTTATGAATGTAGAACACAGTGAGAAAGGCAGTGGGCTGAACATAACGATACCCAAAGAGACACAGCATTATGTCTAACGTGTAAGACGATGTGGCAGATAGGCAGCACTTGCAATGAACACAAGTGTTTGGGAAAAATAGAGGAAATACTCGATGCATGCTTCTCTGCTGTTCAAATCTCTTATTTAAGGATAATGTTTGAGATGGGGTAGCCATCCATATTAGGAAACCATTTTTGCTAATTTAGTTCATTTGTTGACTCACTGTGAGTAATCCCCCCCCCCCACTTTTCACCTACTTCCTCCCCTGAATAACTAGTGGGTTTTTAAGCAAGGCCCAAATCTCAGCAAACTTTTATTGTGGAGTTGATGAACAATTTAGGTCATTTTCAGCAAGATATTCAAACTCAAGTCTTTTTAATCCTGCAAAAAAAACTGAACATGTGACAGCATTCTGAAGTATTGCACTTTGTGTGAGATAATATCACTAGAGAGACACCACACCCCTCTCTTTCTCTCTCTGTGAATGTTTAATGTAAAGGCATAGCTAAGAGGCCAGCCAGGCAGTTCTGCTGAATGTCCAGTATACCCAATATCCTCTAACTGTATCAGCCTTGAGATGACACACATTCCCACAGTATAATTCAGAGCTAATACTGTTTCTCTGACTTTCCCACCTCTTGCTCATGTGGCCTCCCTCTGACCTTGAGGCTTCCTTTTGATGAGGAGAGATCAAAGAAGAATCAAGGGTTACTGACTTTGGAAGTCTCTTGAACGTAAGATACAGTAGTACAAAGTTAACAGCAGGCTTTTTGAACCCCGGGTTCAGACGTAGCCTTCCGTAGTTTGGCTGTCCCCCCCCCCCCCCCCCCCCCCCCGCATGCTAAGTTTGAAGAGTTGAGTAATTGAATTTCGCACGTTGGCCTGTTTGGGTAGACAAATAACCCTTTAACGTTCTTAGAGTGTACAAATACATTTGTCCGACCAGAACCCCAACCTGTACAGTATGGGGGAACCATTAGCCTATTCATTATTTCTCAGTGATTATAATGTAGATAATGTCCATGTATTAACCACTTAAAGCAAGCCGTTGGTCACCCATTACTGGTTGCACTCTCACCCTCTCAACACACAGCCTGAGTCACACAGAGCAGTGGATTCAAATAGGAGAGCCAGAGTCGTTAAAGTACATTCATCATGTCCTCTTCCTTGCCATCTCTCAGGCTATTAGGTCTCCCTTTTCCTTCTTTCTCCCTCCCTCTTTCTCTTTCCCCCCTGCCTCTCTCTCCCTCCCTCTGTCTCTGGCTAAGTTCAACATTGACTGTCGGCTAATTAAGGGCTATGATCAAGAGGATCAGCAGCCATTCCATCCATATTTGATGAGCTGTCTCTCTCTCTCTCTCTCTCTCTCTCTCTCTCTCTCTCTCTCTCTCTCTCTCTCTCTGATTTTACACACAATGGGGGGTGGTTGTAATCAGCATTTTGGAAATGCAGGCAAATAATTATTTACTCAGATAATGGCAGTGTTTATGCAGGCGACGGATGGGCTTGATATTTTTTTCATATGATAAAATGTGACACTGGTAATGACATGGTTGGGTGGCTGTCAGATATGTCCCAGATATGTTGACGTGTCATAGAGTCAGTCTGCTCATACAGTATTATCAGTATAATTTACAATACACCCAAATGAACATGACCTTACCTCTGCAGCCTATGAAACACTCTGACCTGTGAAACCATTTTTATTATGATCATTTTCTTTTGGGGGGGGGGGTGTTAGAGGTGCATTATGCATTTCAAACGATACGTTTATAAAACTTGTACCCGTAGGCTGCCACTCAAAAGAAAGGAAAAAAACGGTAAGAAATACATAGCGTTTAATAATAAATAAACAGGAGAGGTGCCTTCACCCCCAACCTCCCATCCCATTCCCCCAATCACACCCAGCCAACATGTCTCCATTACATGCATGCATGCATACATACATACATACATACATACATACATACATACATACATACATACATACATACATACATACATACATACATACATACATACATACATACATACATACATACATACATACATACATACATACATACATACATACATACATACATACATACATACATACATACATACATACATACATACATACATACATACATACATACATACGTTCTCCCACTTAAAAAGATGAGAGAGTCCTGTAATTTTCATCATAGGTACACTTCAACTATGACAGACAAAATAAGAAAAAGAAATCCAGAAAATCACATTGTAGGATTTTTAATGAATTTATGGTGGAGAACTTGCACAATTGGTGGCTGACTAAATACTTTTTTGCCCCACTAGACAGACGTACAGACAGACAGACAGACAGACAGACAGACAGACAGACAGACGTACAGACAGACAGACAGACAGACAGACAGACAGACAGACAGACAGACAGACAGACAGACAGACAGACAGACAGACAGACAGACAGACAGACAGACAGACAGACAGACAGACAGACAGACAGACAGACAGACAGACAGACAGACAGACAGACAGACAGACAGACAGACAGACAGACAGACAGACAGACAGACAGACAGACAGACAGACAGACAGACAGACAGACAGACAGACAGACAGACAGACAGACAGACAGACAGACAGACAGACAGACAAATACATTTAAACTCAGTTTTTCACGATTCCTGACATTTAATCTGAGTAAACATTCCCTGTCTTAGGTCAGTTAGGATCTCCACTTTATTTTAAGAATGTGACATATCAGAATAATAGAAGAGAGGTTTGATTTATTTCAGCTTTTATTTCTTTCATCACATTCCCATTGTTTCAGAAGTTTAAATACACTCAATTATTATTTGGTAGCATTGCCTTTAAATTGTTTAACTTGGGTCAAATGTTTAACATAGCCTTCCACAAGCTTCCCACAATAAGTTGGGTGAATTTTGGCCCATTCCTCCTGACAGAGCTGGTGTAACTGAGTCAGGTTTGTAGGCCTCCTTGCACGCATATGCTTTTTCAGTTCTGCCCACATTTTTTCTATAGGATGGGGGTCAGGGCTTTGTGATGGCCACTCCAGTACCTTGCTTTTTATTGTCCTTAAGCCATTTTCCCACAACTTTGGAAGTATGCTTGGGGTCGTTGTCCATTTGGAAGACCCATTTGCAACCAAGCTTTAACTTCCTGACTGATGTCTCGAGATGTTGCTTCAATATATCCACATAATTGTCCATCCTCATGATGCCAGCTATTTTGTGAAGTGCACCAGTCCCTCCTGCGGCAAAGCACCATGATGCTGCCACTCCCGTGCTTCACAGTTGGGAGGGGGTTCTTCGGCTTACAAGCCTCACCCTTTTTTTTCCAAACACAACGATGGTCATTATGGCCAAACAGTTCTATTTTTGTTTCCTCCAGCATCTTCACAAGGTCCTCTATGAGACAGAACGCGTCTCCTTCCTGAGCGGTATGCCGGCTGCGTGGTCCCATGGTGTTTATACTTGCATGCTATTTTTTTGTACAGATGAACGTGGTACCTTCAGGTGTTTGCAAATTGCTCCCAATGATGAACCAGACTTATGGAGGTCTACAATTGTTTTTCTGAGGTCTTGGCTGATTTCTTTTTTTAATTTTCCCATGATGTCAAGCAAAGAGGCACTGAGTTTGAAGGTGGGCCTTGAAATACATCTACAGGTACGCCTCCCATTGACTCAAATGATGTCAATTAGCCTATCAGAAGCGTCTAAAGCCATGACATCATTTTCTGGAATATTCTAAGCTGTTTAAAGGCACAGTCAACTTGGTGTATGTAAACGTCTGACCCACTGGAATCATGATACAATTAATTATAAGTGAAATAATTTGTCTGTAAATAATTGTTAGAAAACTTACTTGTGTCATGCACAAAGTATATGTCCTAACTGACTTGCCTAAACTATAGTTTGTTAACAAGAAATTTGTGGAGTGGTTAAAAAATGTGTTTTAATGACTGTAACCTAAGTGTATGGTACCTTCCGACTTCAACTGTATATGTGATGTGAGGTGATTGCCATCTAAGAGGCAACATCTTTTTTTGCGGTAGTGCTGTCTGCCGGCAGTAATTATCTCTGATTGATTGAGAGATTCAAGGAGCTATCATCATTAACTAACATAATAGATGCAAAACATTGAATATTTATATTCATGCAGTTCAAAATTCATTTTGTAACTTTGCCTCAGAAGTGTTAACTGCAGGGCACTCCCACATCATATGGAACAATGTGCCTTCCTGATTTAGGAGACACTGAACAGTTGGGAGTTGGAGCCATTCTCATCGTAAAACGTTTCCTTAGTGTTAAATACAGGCTGTGAACAAACTTGTATAAATTGATGGTTCGGATTATGGAATGCCATGCTCATACTTGTTCATATTCTGTTGCCGTTAAAGGGTTGTTCAGATTCAATTAGATCTGTGCACCATACTGTTTTTATGACTAACTCAGAATATGAGCTTTCCAGAAGTTGTTTATATATTACAGAGATCAGTCCTTTCGGGAGCCCAGATAATGTTTTTATAAATCCTATCATTTGGATGGCTGACCTAAGTTGTACATATAGAAAAAAAGGGTTTGCCTAGTAATGTGTTTGACTTTCAAATCTTGGAATGTTCCCAAACCATTACTGTCCATGATATTGGCAAGGGTATGGAGTCAACATTTGGACCATTGGGGGAGATCGAAAGACATTATTGTGAAATACTGTTATATGGGCATGCCGTTTTGATTCCCAGTTGCATTGTTTTTCAAATCAAATCAAATCAAATGCATTTCAAATCAAATGTATTTATATAGCCCTTCGTACATCAGCTGATATCTCAAAGTGCTGTACAGAAACCCAGCCTAAAACCCCAAACAGCAAGCAATGCAGGTGTAGAAGCATGGTGGCTAGGAAAAACTCCCTAGAAAGGCCAAAACCTAGGAAGAAACCTAGAGAGGAACCAGGCTATGTGGGGTGGCCAGTCCTCTTCTGGCTGTGCCGGGTGGAGATTATAACAGAACATGGCCAAGATGTTCAAATGTTCATAAATGACCAGCATGGTTGAATAATAATAAGGCAGAACAGTTGAAACTGGAGCAGCAGCACAGTCAGGTGGACTGGGGACAGCAAGGAGTCATCATGTCAGGTAGTCCTGGGGCACGGTGCTAGGGCTCAGGTCCTCCGAGAGAGAGAAAGAAAGAGAATTAGAGAGAGCATATGTGGGGTGGCCAGTCCTCTTCTGGCTGTGCCGGGTGGAGATTATAACAGAACATGGCCAAGATGTTCAAATGTTCATAAATGACCAG
Source organism: Oncorhynchus gorbuscha (assembly GCF_021184085.1). Taxonomy (NCBI): domain Eukaryota; kingdom Metazoa; phylum Chordata; class Actinopteri; order Salmoniformes; family Salmonidae; genus Oncorhynchus; species Oncorhynchus gorbuscha. Next base: position 28,498,191 of record NC_060193.1, on the reverse strand, counting down.
CATGGTCGAATAATAATAAGGCAGATTCCCAATAGCCAGGGGGAGACAAGGGAAGCATTTAACTATGGAAATTCAGCTGTGGCAATATACAGCGCCTTCAGAACGTTTACACTGCCTGTTGTTACAGCCTGCATTTCAAATGGATTACATTGAGATGTTGTGTCACTGGCCTACACACACAAAAACCCATAATGTCAAAGTGGAATTATGTTTTTAGAAATGTTTACAAATGTAATTTAAAAAATGAAACGCTGAAATGTCTTTAGTCATTAAGTATTCAACCCCTTTGTTTTGGCAAGCCTAAATAAAACATGTAAAAACAAGTGCTTAACAAGGTTTACATAATGAGTTGCATAGACAATAATAGCATTTAACATGATTTTTGAATGACTACAGTACCTCATATCTGTACCCCACACATGTAAGGTCCATCAGGTGAGCAGTGAACTTCAAACACAGATTCATCCACAAAGACGAGGGAGGTTTTCCAATGCTTCGCAAAGAAGGGCACCTATTGGCAGATTGGCAGAACATAACAAAAAGCAGACTTTGAATATCCCTTTGAGCACGGTGAAGTTATTCATTACACTGTGGATGGTGTATCAGTATACAGTGCCTTGCAAAAGTATTCATCCCACTTGGAGTTTTTCCTATTTTGTTGTATTACAACCTGTAATTTAAGTAAATTTGTATTTTCGATTTCATGTAATAGTCATACACAAAATAGTCCAAATTGGTGAAGTGAAACGGAAAAAATTACTTATTTAAAAAAAAAAAAACGGAAAAGTGGTGCGTGGATATGTATTCACCCCCTTTGCTATGAAGGTTCTAAATAAGATCTGGTGCAACTAATTACCTCCAGAAGTCACATAATTAGTTAAATAAAGTCCACCTGATATGTCACATGATCTCAGTATATACACGCCTATTCTGAAAGGCCCCAGAATCTGCAACACCACTAAGCAAGGGGCACCACCAAGCAAGCAACACCATGAAGACCAAGGAGCTCTCCAAACAGGTCAAGGACAAAGTTGTGGAGAAGTACAGATCAGGGTTGTGTTATAAAAAAATATCCGAAACTTTGAACCTCCCACAGAGCACCAATAATCCATTATTCAAAAATGGAAAGAATTTGGCACCACAACAAACCTGCCAAGCGAGGGCCGCACACCAAAACTCACGGACCAGGCAAGGAGGGCATTAATCAGAGAGGCAACAAATATAACCCTGAAGGAGAAGCAAAGCGCCACAGCAGAGATTGGAGTATCTGTCCATAGGACCACTTTAAGCCGTACAATCCACAGAGCTGGGCGTTACGGAGGTGTGGCCAGAAAAAAAGCTCTTGCTTAACCTCTAGCGTCGAGCAATCCCGTATCCGGGAGCGTAATTATAGCCTCAAGCTCATTACCATAACGCAACGTTAACTATTCATGAAAATCGCAAATGAAATGAAAGAAATATATTCACTCACAAGCTTAGCCTTTTGTTAACAACACTGTCATCTCAGATTTTCAAAATATGCTTTTCAACCATAGCTACACAAGCATTTGTGTAAGAGTATTGATAGCTAGCATAGCATTAAGCCTAGCATTCAGCAGGCAACATTTTCACAAAAACAATAAAAGCATTCAAATAAAATAATTTACCTTTGAAGACCTTCGGATGTTTTTAATGAGGAGACTCTCAGTTAGATAGCAAATGTTCATTTTTTTCCAAAAATATTATTTGTGTAGGAGAAATCGCTCTGTTTTGTTCATCAAGTTTAGCTATGAAAAAAATCTGAAAATGCAGTCTCTACAATGCCGAACTTTTTACCAAATTAACTCCACAATATCGACAGAAACATGGCAAACATTGTTTAGAATCAATCCTCAAGGTATTTTTCACATATCTATTCGATGATAAATCATTTGTGGCAGTTGGGTTTCTCCTCGAAGCAAACGAAAAATACACGTAGCTGGAGATTACGCAATAATTGCAACGGAGGACACCAAGCGGCCAACTGGTAGATGTAGTCTCTTAAGGTCAATCTTCCAATGATTTGCCTACAAATACGTCACAATGCTGTCGACACCTTGGGGAAACGACAGAAAGTCTAAACTCATTCGTGACCCATACACAGCCATATTGTAACGTTTTTTTTCTGGTGAAAGAGAGGCGGACCAAAATGCAGTGTGGTGGTTATTCATGTTTTTAATAAAGACGATTATACATGAACAGACTAAACAAAACAAGTGAAAAGTAAAAACCTAAACAGTCCTATCTGGTGTAAACACAGAGACAGGAACAATCACCCACAAAACCCAACACAAAACAGGCTACCTAAATATGGTTCCCAATCAGAGACAATGACTAACACCTGCCTCTGATTTGGAACCATATCAGGCCAAACATAGAAATAGACAAACCAGACACATAACATAGAATGCCCACCTAGCTCACGTCCTGACCAACACTAAAACAAGGAAAACACATACGAACAATGGACAGAACGTGACAGAACCCCCCCCTCCCAAGGTGCGGACTCCGAACGCACAACCTAAACCTAACTGAGGGGAAGCTCGGGACTGAGGGGAAGCTCGGGACTGAGGGGAAGCTCGGGACTGAGGGGAAGCTCGGGAGTGAGGGGAAGCTCGGGAGTGAGAGGAAGCTCAGGCAGGTTGATGGATCTACCAGATCCTGACTGGCTGGTGGTTCCGGCAGATCCTGGCTGACTGGCGGATCCTGGCTGACTAGCGGATCTGGCAGATCCTGGCTGACTGGCGGATCCTGGCTGACTGGCAGATCCTGGCTGACTGGCAGATCCTGGCCGACTGGCGGCACTGGCGGTGCTGGGCAGACTGGTAGCTCAGACGGCGCTGGGCAGACTGGCGGCACTGGCAGCGCTGGGCAGACTGGGGGCACTGGCGGCGCTGGGCAGACTGGGGGCACTGGCGGCGCTGGGCAGACTGGTAGCTCAGATGGCGCTGGGCAGACGGGTAGCACAGACGGCGCTGGGCAGACTGACAGCACTGGCGGCGCTGGACAGACTGGAGAAAAAGGCTCTGGCAGCGCTGGACTGAGGAGCACTGGTGCCTCTGGAATGAGGGGCTCCTAGCGCCTCTGGCATGAGGGGCGGTAGCTCTGACAGCGCCGGACAGGCGGGAGACTCGGGCTGAGCTGGAGAGGAGGAAGGCTCCGGCAGCGCTGGACAGGCGGGACGCACTGTAAGCCTAATGCGTGGTGCAGGCACTGGAGGTACTGAGCCACGCACCTCCGGGTGAGTGCAAGAAACAGGACACACCGGGTTGTGAAGGTGTACTGGAGACCTGGTGTGTATAGCCGGCATCAAATCCCCCGGAACTCCAACACACGTTGCAGGCTGAGTACGAGGAACTGACATGGGTGACATCGAACAGCTAACACGCTCCTCAGGGCGAATGCCGTGCATACTATGCCAAACCAACAGCTTTCTTTCTACTCTGTCCAATACATCCTCCACACTCTCAGACTCAGCACTCTGCTTCGCCGACAGCTCCAACTCCATCCATGGCTCCTTACGGTAAACAGGGGGAGTTGGCTCAGGTCTGACTCCTGACTCTGCCACACTCTCCCTGTCCCCCCCCCCCCAATACATTTTTGGGGGTGCCTCTCGGGCTTCCAGCCGCTCTGCTGTGCTAGCTCCTCATAATGCCGCCTCTGCATAGTCGAGCATCTTTTCATGACAAAATATCTTGTTTAAAATGGGAACGTTTTTTTATCCATAAATTAAAAGAGCGCCACCTATATCCAAGAAGTTAAAGAAAAAAAAAAGCAAACATGTTTGGTGTTCGCCAAAAGGCATTTGGGAGACTCCCCAAACATATTGAAGAAGGTACTCTGATGAGATGAGACTAAAATTTAGTTTTTTGGCCATCAAGGAAAATGCTATGTCTGGTGCAAACCCAACATCTCTCATCACCCCAAGAATACCATCCCGACAGTGAAGCATGGTGGTTGCAGCATAATGCTGTGGGGATATTTTTCATCGGCAGGGACTGGGAATATGGTCAGAATTGAAGGAATGATGGATGGCACTAAATACAGGGAAATTCTTGAGGGATAACTGTTTCAGACTTTCAGAGATTTGAGACAGGGAGTGAGGTTCACCTTCAAGCAGGGCAATAACCCTAAGCATACTGCTCAAGCAAAACTTGAGTGGTTTAAGGGGAAACATGTAAATGTCTTGGAATGGCCTAGTCAAAGCCCAGACATCAATCCAATTGAGAATTTGTGGTATGGCTTAAAGATTGATGTACACCAAGGAGCTGGAGCAGTTTTGCCTTGAAGAATGGGTAACAATCCCAGTGGTTAGATGTGCTAAGCTTATAGAGACATACCCAAGAGACTTGCAGCTGTAATTGCTGCAAAAGGTGGCAAGAGGGGGTGGGGGGGTTGAATAGTGATGCACGCTCAAGTTTTCTGTTTCTTTGTCTTATTACTTGTTTGTTACACAATCAAAAATATTTTGCATCTTCAAAGTGGTAGGCATTTTGTGTAAATCAAATGATACAACCCCCCCCAAAAATACATTTTATTTCCAGTTTGTAAGGCAACAAAATAGGAAAAATGCCAAGGGGGGTGACTACTTTCGCAAGCCACTGTACCCAGTCACTACAAAGATACAAGTGTCCTTCATAACTCAGTTTCCATAGAGGAAGGAAACCTCTCAGGGATTTCACCATGAGGCCAATGGTGACTTTGAAACAGATAGAGTTTTTAATGGCTGCGATAGAAACCTGATGATGGATCAACATAATTGTAGTTATTTCACAATAATAACCTAAAAGACCGAGTGAAAAGAAGGAAGCTAGTACACAATACAAATATTCCAAAATATGTATCCTGTTTGCAATAAGGCACTAAAGTAAGAAATTAACTTCAAGTCCTGAATACAAAGAGTTATGTTTGGGGCAAATCCAACGCATCACTGAGTACCACTTATCATATTATTTTTTTTAGCATGGTGACGGCAGCATCATGTTATGGGTATGCTTGTCATCAGCAAGGACTAATTCGTTTTTGTTGATTAAAACAAATGGAATGGAGCTAATCATAGGCAAAATCCTAGAGGAAAACCTGTTTCTGTCTGCCTTCCAACAGACACTGGGAGACAAATCCACCTTTCTGCAGGACAAGAACCTAAAACACAAGGGCAGATCTACACTAGAGTTACTTACCAAGACGATGTGGAATGTTCCTCAGTGGCCTAGTTACAGTTTTGACATAAATCAGCTTGAAAATCTATGACAAGATTTTAAAATGGCTGTCTGGCAATGATCAACAACCAATTTGACAGAGCTTGAAGTATATTTATGCAAATATTGTACAATCCTGGGGTGCAAAGCGCTTAAAAACTTTCCCAGACAGACTCACAGCTGTAATTGCTGCCAAAGGTGATTCTAACATTTATTGACTCAGGGGTGTGAATAACTATGTACAGTAAATTAGATATTCCTGTATTTCATTTTCAATAAATTAGACACATTTTCTAAAAACATGTTTTCACTTTGTTATTGTGTATAGATGAGTGAGAGGGGAAAAAATCATTCAATCCATTTTGAATTTAGGCTGTAACACAACAAAATGTGGAATAAGTCAAGCGGCATGAATTATTTTTGAAGGCACTGTATTCAATTTAACAGTATATATTTGGCCAGTTAAAGCAACGGGGATATTCGTCCATCTACTGAGTGATCTGGGTTACCTTGATTTACTTAAAGGTAATTGGAAACAGGTTAATAACCTTATCGTTTAACTGTACATACAATGTAATATAATAAGGCAGACGCCTTCAACCAACACAAGGTTGTCTGGAGTAGACTGGCTTGAATAGCTATTCTCCTTATTTCAGTGTCACCCTGTAAACCTGCAATTTTTATTTTTATTTTTACGAGCCAGACCCCATTTCTGGAGGGCAAATGCATGTTAAAAGGAATGTGGATCCACAAATGAGATCGCCTGAATGGGGTATTATGGAGAGGGCATAGGTGGAATTGTTGCATCTGGCAGCCACCTTTACAAATGGCATTTAAAGATTAGCAGCATAGACATTGAAATGGCATCTGGAATTAGATGACGGAATGCACTGGTGTCACATTGAAATATAATAGATATTTGAGAAATGGACAGAGTTTATTTTTTATACCAATGTGGCAAATTTAAAATGGGCTCTTGGAGCACCTTCTGGAATTGCCTGATTTCAGCCATTGCTCCGCCTACATACTTTAATCTCGCAACGAGAAACATTGTTATTTTGAACAAAAGTAAATTGAAGAAAAACGTTAATCAATATACACTACTGTTCAAAAGATTGGTCACTTAGAAATGTCCTTGTTTTTTAAAAGAAAAAAACATTTTTTTCTGTCCATTTAAAATAACATCAAATCGATCAGAAATGGAGTGGTCTACACATTGTTAATGTTGTAAATGACTGACTATTGTAGCTGGAAACGGCTGATTTATTTTAATGGAATATCTACATAGGTGTACAGAGGCCCATTATCAGCAACCATCACTCCTGTGTTCCAGTGGCACGTTGTGTTAGCTAATCCAAGTTTATAATTTTAAAAGGGTAATTGATCATTAGAAAACCATTTTGCAATTATGTTAGTAAAGCTGAAAATGTTTGTTCTGATTAAAGAAGCAATAAAACTGGCCTTTAGACTAGTTGAGTATCTGGAGCATCAGCATTGGTGGCGTCGATTACAGGCTCAAAATGGCTAGAAAAAAAAAACTTTCTTCCCAAACTTATCAGTCTATTCTTGTTCTGAGAAATGAAGGCTATTCCAAGCAAGAATTTGCCAAGTAACTGAAGATCTCGTACAATGCTGTGGACTACTCCCTTCAGAGGCAGCTTCATTAAATAGTGCCCGCAAAACTCCAGTCTCAATGTCAACCGTGAAGAGGCAGAGTTGCAATGAAAAAAACATATCTCAGACTGGACAATAAAAATAAAATATTAAGATGGGCAAAAGAACACAGACACTGGACAGAGAAACTCTACCTAGAAGGCCAGAATCCCGGAGTCGCTTCTCCACTGTTGATGTTGAGACTGGTTTTTGTGGGTACTATTTATTGAAGCTGCCAGTTGAGGACTTGTGAGACATCTGTTTCTCAAATTAGACACTAATGTACTTGTCCTCTTGCTCAGTTGTGCACCGGGGCCTCCCATTCCTCTTTCTATTCTGGTTAGATACAGTTTGCGCTGTTCTGTGAAGGGAGTAGTACAGTACGCAGCGTTGTACGAAATCTTCAGTTTCTTGGCAATTTCTCGCATGGAATAGCCTTCATTTTTCAAAACAAGAATAGACTGAAGAGTTTCAGAAGAAAGTTATTTGTTTCTGGCCATTTTGAGCCGCAATCGAACCCATAAATGCTGATGCTCCAGATACTCAACTAGTCTAAAGAAGGCCAGTTTTATTGCTTCTTTAATCCGCACCAAATTTTTAAACTGTGCTAACATAATTTCAAAAGGGTTTTCTAATGATCAATTAGCCTTTTAAAATGATAAACTTGGACTAGCTAACACAATGTGCCATTGGAACACAGGAGTGATGGTTGCTGATAATGGGCCTCTGTACGCCTATGTAGATTTTCCATTAAAAATCAGCCGTTTCCGGCTACAATAATCATTTACAAAATGAACAATGTCTACACTGTATTTCTGTTCAATGTGATGCAATTTTTTAATGGACAAAAAATATATATATATATTTCAAAAACAAGGACATTTCTCAGTGACCCCAAACTTTTGAACGGTAGTATGCACTACCGGCACAGAGGGAGTTTTTCTAAATTTGAATTTGGCTTACCCAATTTGACTCTATTCCCTTGTTTTGACAATCGTGCCACAACTGGGACCAATGCCCAGTGCTCACACAAGTCTGACGAAATGAAATCCCTGCAAATGCAAGGCATTGCATTGGGATGATCAAACACACATGATGCAACCAACACGTGTCACAAATCAATTCCAAACAAGATTCGATAACTGCACAAAATACAGTTGGAACTTGTGTGGGGCCTATTCTGAGTTGGACAACACTGTCTATACTCATGTGATCTTAATTAATAACCGCCTTTAGCCTCTGTCACCCCTCTCTGTCCTCCTCTACTATGTCGTGATTGTGTTTGTCCCCCTGCTGTCCCTTTTCTCTCCATGGCCCATCTCTGAGGAGGCTGAAGCAGCTCTGATAGATGTAGCTGGCCCCTGTGACACACACACACACACACACACACACACACACACACACACACACACACACACACACACACACACACACACACACACACACACACACACACACACACACACACACACACACACACACACACACACACACACACACACACACACACACAGGGACCTGTATTTTAAGTGGTATTCAAGTAATCACTCATAGGATGTGTTATTGCAGAACCATGATCTGGGTCTGTTTACCTTTGCAATGAACCAATATTGTTCACATTACCAAGACCTGAACTGACTACCCTGCCAGAGTCCACAAACAATCACACATAATCCCAACACAAGATTACAATCAAATTGGTTTCAGAGACCCATCTCCTTTTAGATGTATAAAATGTGTCTCACCCTGCTAACTACCTAAGACACCTTCCGTTTAAATTGTGAACAGTTTATCGGCACATTCATTTCCCCAAGCAAGCTTGGATCCGCAGATATGCAGATACAAACGATAAATATGCACATATTTATCTACAGTAAACACGGCCTCTCTGGAAAAACTGTTACTCTTTTGACGTTTATAGCCTTCGCACAGCTTTGCTGCTCTTGCCAGCACAACATGAATGGAATTAAAGGCTCACTTTTATGCTTATTGCAATCTGTCTTACTTCAGTGGAGAAAAGAGAGCCGGCGACAGGTGGTGGTTTTTAATGCTGAAGGGAATCCAAAATGGCCATCAGGATGTGAACTTGTTTGTTTACAAGTTGTTGTGTATAAGCCTTACTTGGCCAGGTGTCAGGGGCTTATGAGCCAGACTGAGGACTTTGGCTCTTTAGACTAGAGGCTGGTTTAATAGGAACAGACATAATAGGGCCTAAGTGTAGATCGAAAGCGTGCTCCTAGCCAGGTCAGGATGGACCCACCTGTCTATTTCCAGTGAACTACATTGATCTCTGTTCTCTGGAAACATTGATCTCCAATGAGAAAATAACAAAAGTATTGAATGCTCCGTTTACAGGGAAGAGTACCAGTTTACTGCCATTGCCCAGTTCTCTCACTCTATTTCACAATCAACTATCTGTGATCAGACTAACCATAATTGATAGCTTTGTTGTTGCTGTGAGCCAAACATGTCAGTGCTGTGTTTTACTTGCAACGTTTTTCCGGTAGATTTGGTAACGTTTCCTTTCAGCCACAATCTTATAGACAAAGAGATAGCAGTACTTTATGTTCATCCTACAAATAGTTTACAAAGGACACTTAAAAACATGCATATTATGTGGCTAACAAGTGGTAGCAGTTAGCAGTAGATGGCTAACATCGTAAATTAATGTTACTTTACAGTTGGTTCTTACAGGCCCTAGACAAAACTCAAATAAATGCCATATTTGCTTTAATAAGATAACAACAGAAGCTAGCTGGCAGACGGTCTTTACCAGCCATTAGTCTATTAAACACAACGCCTGAGGAGACCAATCTACTTGCTATTGGCTGACCTCGTGCTCTTTCTTGTGGACAGAAGAGATGCGTAACACTTGTTACGGATATTTATCTGCGTAATTGTGGTTTCCAGACAGTGAGCGGCCGTAGTCCCACAGTGTTTCATGGCTACTAGGTGCGTTGACCAGCTCTCCGCTGTGGGAAAACTGGTCGAATCCAGAAAGAATACATTTTATGTTATCTGCAGATGAATAATCAGATAAGTGGCTATGTTGCGCAGGTGTTGTACTATATACGTTTTTTTTTCTTCGCTGCTCTTATTCCGTCCATTAACATTTCAGGTGGCCTAGTATGACGTCAGTCTCTAATCCAAAAAGAGAGATGCCTTTCTGAATTATGAATCAACCAAGTGGGAGATATCATGCCGGAAAGTGGCATTTTCTGTGCAACACGTACGTCGGCGTTGAGGATTGTTTGCGGCTTACATGTACATCCATACATGCTGCACGGATGTACACACACACACACGCATACTCTCACCTGCGCACACATGTACAGTACACAAGCAGAACCCTACACCCGCATGCAATCACTCATCCACAAACACACTGCCACACACAACCAGGCTCACAATTTGCAGTTGTGGTGGCTTCTCGTGAAAGCATTTAAAGCTATACTTTTTAAAAGGTAGGGCAGAAAACACTTTGGGGGATTATCTTGCTCTCCCTCGACTCCCTCCATTTCCCTCGCTCTCTGTCTCCATAGGCCCTCACACTCTTTCTCTCCCTCAGCATTTCTCACCCAGCCTTTCAACTCTCTCTCCCACATATAATTACTGCCATTATGCTTCATTACTGCAGTCTTAGGGCTGTTTGGATGGGGGTTGTTGGATGGTTTCCACCCTGTTACACACTACTTTGCTTGCCACAGCTCTTTAGCTACCTGAAGAGAGCTCTGTACTCTACAGTGGGAGGGATTGTATTTTAGAAGCATTCATTGTCATAGGCTTAGGTCATTACAACCTGAATCCAATGCATTTTGAAAACAAACTCTTGCATCCAAAGTTTACGTTTTCGAAAGGGTAGGAAATGGTTGAGACAAAAAAGAATCCCATTCAGAAATTGCGTTCACATTCTAGCCGCACTACAAGACTGTCCTGGAATTACCCCAGACTGCCGGTTACAGTGTTTGATTTAATATGGGTATTTTAGTGTGTTTGTTTTTCAAAGGATAAATCTATACAATCTTTTCTCCAGTGCATGGCTATGGCCTTTCCCTGACAAAATTATCACTGGAGCACCGCAGAGTAATTAGCACGTGTACGTGATCATTAGGAAATCAATTGATCAGTTGATAATGATAATGGTGACGGAATCCAATAGGGTTGCTGGCTGATTAGCTGGATCCAGATTAAAATGACCAGGCTCTGCTTCTGCTCGTTGCACATTTACAGAACCAGTTTCTGTTAGGCCTACCGTGGATGTCTCATGCAAGTCCAAATGTCGTATTGCAAGTAGCGCTAACCACGCTAACCGCTACGACATTACTCCCCCCCATGTTTGTGAGTGTTAAAACTCTGGAATGTGTGTGTTTTTTGTAACTCTTTTTAATTTGTATTTTTTTCAGTTACAGTGTAAACGATGCTTGAAATACAGCACATTGCACATGTGATTTTATACATTCGATATATGATGGGAACATGCTTTTTGAATGAGGTCGGAATGTACAATATATGCCCATACGAAAATAGAAAATGCTTAAGTAATGCTTTCATATCAAAACATACATTAGAAACAACAAAGTACACAAAAAACATGGCCAGTCTGCAAAATTAATAGAACAATTATAATAAATAAGGTAATTAAATGAAATACAAAGTTTAGGTAGGCAGTTTAAAGAAAGGCTGCAACATTCAGAAGAACCCTGTAGGGTATATTTTATCTTTCCCAATATACTAAAGTGTAAGACTCCTTTAATCCACACAAAATGAGAAGGAGGAGAGGGTGATTTCCACAGAAGTAAGTGGTTTTTACTCAAATGTTTTTGGTATAACCTGAAGCAGCAGAATGTGTCAAAGCAGCCAATGAGGATGACATGCATAAAGATTCTATCTTCAACTATGCTGGAATGATATGTGGGGTATCTGCACGTATCCAGTACTGAATTACACAGAAGTTGGCACCACGATAATAGAACTGGAAATTAGGTAGGGCTATACCTCCTAAGGGTTTAGGCCTTTGCAGGAACACCTTGCGGATCCTTGTTTAAAAAAAAATCCAGATGAAGTCTGAGTTAATACCATCGTGTTTTTGAAAGAAAGATTTGGGAATAAAAATAAGTATACATTGAAAGAGGTAGGAGAATTTCGGAAGGATATGCATTTTAACCTATTTCATTTGACCAGCTAATAAAAGGGGGAGTTGTGACCATCTTTCAAAAATCTTTACCCACCAGAGTACAGAGAAGAGTAAAACTAGCCGTTAAAAAGGTTATCAAATTTGTCCGTGACATCTACCCCCAAGTGTGTACATTTATCCAGAACGACTCTCTGAAAGGCAATGTGTGTAAAACTCTGACATTTAAACCAGTTGAAAGTTACACTGTTCTCAGAGGTAGCAGAGAGATGTAGATACGTTTTGACATGGCGCACTTAGCATTCAGAAGAGTCATCTCTCATGTGATTGTAATAAACAATGTAGGTGGTTGACGTCAGGGAGGGAATAGCCCAAATAGAAATGGTGAGGCATCCGTAAATAAGACATCTGCACACAAGCGGATTCCCTGCTCTCTCCTTTTTTAAACTTGTCTCTCAACTCACACAGACACCTTTTCCTTCTGTCACCATCTTTTACTTTCTCTCTCTATCCTCATCTTTACTGTCTCACATTCGCTCTTGCTCTCTATCTTTTCTCCCTTTCCCTCTCTGTCTCTCTCTCTCTCTCTCTCTCCATGACATGACTTGGACACCTGATAAATATTTCATGATATTTCTCTGCCCCCACACAAATAAATGATGCTATAAAAACACAAACAGTGCCCTCCTGGAACTGTGTGTGTGTGTGTGTGTGTGTGTGTGTGTGTGTGTGTGTGTGTGTGTGTGTGTGTGTGTGTGTGTGTGTGTGTGTGTGTGTGTGTGTGTGTGTGTGTGTGTGTGTGTGTGTGTGTGTGTGTGTGTGTGTGTGTGTGTGTGTGTGTGTGTGTGTCATCCCCGGAAGATACAGCAGTGAAAGGCAATAACACCAATGGCACTAAGTGCATTGTTTGAGCACATAGGGAGATACAGTTCAATGATTTCACAATAGGTTCTGAGCTCTACATACATGCCAGTGCCTAGACACTAATGGTTTAAGGATTACATATGCAGTGCTATATCATAGGGTGACACTTTAAAGCACACGGAGCGGAGCGTACACGAAAACCACATGGACTCGGCCTCTAACACATCAGACATTCTCCTCTCATCACACCCCTGACCACTAGCCTAAAGCACCGCTGCACATGTAGAAAGAGCTAGTTGACAAGCACAGTAGCAGAATATTCCAGCATGCCGCTAGTTCCACAACCCCTCTTTCCATTGCTATGCCTGGCTGATTTCTGTGTATTGATTTTCATTGAAGGGAAAACAGTGCATTCACAATCTAGATGTAACAGCGAAGGTGAGCACGACCGGCTGCACGAGTAAACAAGTTCCAGGCAGTTTCCCATATTCCTTCTCTTCTCTATCCCTCTGTATCTTAGCCCCCGGGCCACTTGGTGTTAAGCCAACTGGAGAGAATGGCTGTATCTTTAAAATAGGAAGGTGATCTCTGCTAATTCATCATGTGATGGGACTCTACTCAGACCATGTGCTCATCAAACAAGGAGGAAAGTGGGCTTGGACGTTAGAAATGATGCACCGAGGATTTTGAGTTTTTAAATTGGATTGGGTTTTTGTTGGGCTGCTCAAGATCCCTTTTTTTCTTTCCCTATCTCTCGTTTCCCCCTCCCTTCTTCCTCTCATTTTCCTCTCATTCAAGTGCAAAGCAGAGCTGATGACACTCATTAAATCAGACTCGGAATTTATTTTTACTTCGTTTTTTTCTTCTCGCTGCAGTGATACACCATGACAGCCGCTTGTGCTTTCAGTCTGCCGTTTCGGAATAGTCTTTTTAAAAATGTATTGGTGTTGACGTAATGAGTAGTAATTCATTTGGTGGGCAAAAAAAAACAGTTTCTCAAGGGCTGCCCAGCTGCGGAGGAAAGTGTGTGACGTCAAGGCGCCACAGAACTTTAGGCTATTTAAGACTCATTTAAGAGCTTTAAAACGCCCAGCGTTTAAATGTGTTCAATGGCTGCAGATTTACAGTTGTTTCTCTCCTCTCCCTCACTCGTCATGCCTCTTACGAAGACCCTTTTGTGAGGCCAGATGCATGGTCAATAGTATTATAGTCACATTTTAAACTGGAGGGCCTATGGGAGACGGTTGAGAGCGAAATAGCGCAGTGGGTTCAATGGAAAGTCTCCCTTGCTCAAGATCAAAATCCAATATGTGATCTTTTTGTTATGTTTCATGTACTCATGCTGCCCCAACTGAGAATACAAGATACTATAGAGTTTACACAATGTAGTGTGCTGTTCTTTCAATTTTGTCCATGAAGGGAACCTTGGGCGAGTTTGAACCACTCATTAAAGGAGCATTTTCTCAATGGGACATGTTGCCTATCTATGAGCTGTAGCCCACTCAGTACAAGTATCCCTTGACAAGAGGATCGGACCCACAGATGGGATCTATTCTTCAGACCCGTAGAACATTCCCTGGATTGAACCAGATCTACATTTCTGCTATGACAATCATTATAAGACTGCTTGTTTGTTTGTGTGGATGTGCACGTGTCTGTTGTGGTATATGTGTAGCCTCAAAACATGGTTAAAGCTCTAATTTTGATATAATGGATTGTCAGTTTTATGAATTTAAGAGGGGTTACATTTCTCCAGCCCCATCTCTCAGCTTTTTACCGAAACACAATTTTTTCAACTGCTAATAGGCAGTTGATTAAGGAGGCTGTCCTGAACTTGATACTGATAGAAATATGTCACAGATAACATTACTCAAAGAACATTAGGTTGCTATACACTAAATCAAGGATAGTTGAAATCACAGTATCCAAAAATGTTAGGTTAAATTGAATCTACTGGGACTTAAAACCTCTTAGATGTATAGTGCCCTGTTTAAGGGACCTGAGTTGTTCTGGTTCCGGTTAAAACTGCCATTTTTGCTTATAAATCGATCTCTTGACATTATAGAGCATTGAGCGGTAGCCCTGGTTCCCATGGACACAGTAGTATATTTTGTCCACCTGTGTGATGTAGGATGTGAAATCTGTTCCACTTGAAGATGGAATGTCCCTCTTCCGACTCTATGTCAACTGCTGGCTGTCAAAGCCACTGACAAAGCACCTGCCTGCAATTCCTACATCGTAGCGCAGCAGGAGAGAGTGGTTTGAGAGATCAATTTAGAGCCATTAATCTAAAATAATTCCTAGATTTTATACTTACTTTCATAGAACGACAACGAGTTCACAAAGCCAAGCTAGAGGTCTGTGTGACGTTCACAGCAGTGGGGGCAGATGTTTTGATCAAGAGAAACCTATGCAAATTGTCTCTAACACTGAACATACAACTATGTTTTTTACAGTTATAAGGAAGGTGAAATGTTATAGTTAGTCATTTTATAATTTGTATATACTACAGTGCATTCGGAAAGTGTTCAGACCCCTTCCCTTTTTCCACATTTTGTTACGTTACAGCCTTATTCTAAAATTGATTAAATAAAAACTATCTACACACAATACCCCATAATGACAAAGCAAAAACAGGTTTTTAGACATTTTTGCAAACATATTAAAAAATATATATATTTTAAAAAAATAACATATTTACATAAGTAATCAGACCCTTTGCTATGAGACTCAAACTTGAGCTCAGGTGCATCCTGTTTCCGTTGATCATCCTTGAGATGTTTCTACAACTTGATTCAATTCAATTGATTGGACATGATTTGGAAAGGCACACACCTGTCTATATAAAGTCCCACAGTTGACCGGGGACTTTAATGCAGGCAAACTTAAATCTGTTTTACCTCATTTCTACCAGCATGTCACGTGCAACCAGAGTAAAAAAACTCTTGACCACCTTTACTCTACCCACATACAAAGCTATCCACCGCCCTCCATTTGGCAAATCTGACTATAATTATATCCTCATGATTCCAGCTTACAAGCAAAAACTAAAGCAGGAAGTACCAGTGACTCGCTCAACAGGGAAGTGGTCAGACGGCGCAGATGCTACGCTATAGGACTGTTTTGCTAGCACAGACTGGAATATGTTCCTGGATTCATCCAATGGCATTGAGGAACATATTATCTCAGTCATCGGATTCATCAATAAGTTAATCGACGTAGTCGTCCCCACAGTGGCCGTATGTACAAATCCCAACCAGAAGCCATGGATTACAGGCAACATCCGCATCAAGCTAAAGGCTAGAGCTGCCACTTTCAAGGAGGGGGACACTAATCCGGACATTTATAATAAATCGCGCTATGCCCTCAGACAAACCATCAAACAAGCAAAGCGTCAATATAGGATTAAGATTGAATCCTAATACACCGGCTATGACGCTCGTTGGATGTGGCAGGGCTTGCAAGCTATTACGGACTACAAAGGGAAACCCAGACAAAAGCTGCCCAATGACAAGATCCTACCAGATGAGCTAAATGCCTTTTATGCCTGATTCGAGGCAAGCAACACTGAAGCATGCACGAGAGCACCAGCTGTTCTGGACGACTGTGTGTTAACGCTATCAGTAGCCGATGTGAGTCCTTTAAACAGGTCAACATTCACAAAGCCACGGGGCCAGACAGATTACCAGGATGTGTACTCAAAGCATGAGTGGACCAACTGGCAAGCGTCTTCACTGACATTTTCAACCTGCCTAAATTACTACCGCCCCATTGCATTCACGTTGGTAGCCATAAAGTGCTTTGAAATGCTGGTCAAGGCTCATATCAACAGCATCCTCCTGGATACCCTAGACCCACTCCAATTCAGATACCGCCCCAACAGATCCACAGGTGACACCATCTCAATCACACTCCACGCTGCCCTTTTCCACCTGGACAAAAGGAACACCTATGTGAGAATGCTGTTCATTGAGTACAGCTCAGCGTTCAACACCATAGTGCCCACGAAGCTCATCACTAAGCTAAGGACCCTGGGACTAAACACCTCCCTCTGCAACTGGATCCTGGACTTCCACCCACAGGTAGCAAGAGTAGGCAATAGCACTGGGGCCCCTCAGGGGTGTGTACTTAGTCCTCTCCTGTACTTCCTGTTCACCCATGACTGCGTGGCCAAACACAAATCCAAAACCATTATTAAGTTTGCTGACGCCACAACAGTTTCGCACGTATTCTTGTTTTTTTTTTAATCGTATTCTCCACAAAGATTAGAAACTTACATTTTTCTAATGTAATCCAATCTGTAAGTGGTTGGATTTATAGCAACCATTAGTAAGAGTTGTTCCAGTTTACATTGTGTAGGTAATCTTCCTGTAGTCAACTGTTTCCTTCATGTAGTCAACTGTTTCCTTCATGTAGTCAACTGTTTCTTCCCTACTCTGACAGGCATTCTAAACGCATGTTGTGATTGATATTAAAGCATTGTATATCTTCCTGCAGGTTGGTCCAATCTCTGTTGAAAGCATCACATAGCAAACTACAACAATGTGACGCATTGAGAAATATTTAAATAAGGCTTTACACCCAACTCAAAGGAAGTAGAGAAATGTCCTGACAGAGAAATGTACTCTTCTGTAGTTGATCAAAACAACACAGAAAAGTGTAAAATTGCAAGGGAGTTAATAAAAAATGACACTGAAAATAGTAAAATGGCAATTGGAGTTCAATTTAAGCAACTTGCCTAGTTAAATAAAGGTAAAATTTAAAAAACTCTCTAAGAGTTGGATATTTACTCCATTTAGTGTAATTTTAACTCCAAACATATCAACACCATGACCAGAGTAATTTTAACACAAACTAAATATTGTGTTCAATTTGACTCCATAAGAGTTGAATTAACTCTTGAGATTTTACCGTGTACGATTTGATGTTATTTTCTTCCCAGCTACTGTATTGAATCAGATGGAAAAATATAGAGTGGGCAGAAGAGGTTACAAGAGAGAACAACAGGCGGAGAGAGAATGTTCTTATTGGCCAGGCCCAGAGAGGGGTGAGCACTGGTGGGCATGACACTCGACAAGGGCAGGGTGATGGTGGGTGTTAGCGATCATGCCTGTTGACGAAGACAACCTGGCAATCGGATGCTTGCGTTAGGCCCTTAATACAGGATTTGTTCTACTCAGGCTTGTATAAACAGTGCTTATCTTATCTGCTGCTCTGTCTGCTCCCCTCCACCACCACCATTTCCTTTACTGAGTGTTGCATTAGGAACACCAATATGGGATTACCCTTTCAGTGTAGTAGAGAATAGGGAGGTCCCTTTGGTGTGTGTGTTTGGGGTGGGGGGAGGCATGTATTTGTGTTCGAGAGACAAAGATAAATAGATATGAGTGTAGCTCTCATTCGAAATGATTGAAGCCCTTATGACAAGTTTATGCTGATTTATTACAGGGCTACAAATCAACATAAACAACTTAATTACGACTACCAGGCAGCGTAATTCAAACTCCATAGAAAATGTCTGTACATTAGTGGATCTCCTCTCTCTCGAGCTTCGAACCGTGTTTTCTTCTTCTCGTTGTTGTAGTTCCCTGTTTTGCATTTCAGATCGGTTTGATGGAAGTGCCTGTTTGACCGGTATGAAGGTATAACACACCTATATGACTGCGAGAGGTTGTCATGGAAATGTCCGTCAAGTCCCTTTAGCCGCAAAACAGTAACGTTCTAATCAAGTGAAGCCACTGTGAGCAGGAAGTGAAATGGCCTTCGCAGTAGAGGGAAATTTCATCACACACTACCCTAACATAGCCGGCGTCGAAAGACGGCTGAGCGGAGTCCCCACAAGGGCTGGGCGATGAGGCCAAAGCGTCATATGGTATTTACATTTTTTTTTAGATAATAAAAGTTTGAAATTTGCTTTATGAGTGGTGCGTGACCCCAGAGTGGCAACGCATACACTGTAAGTGATTTCAATGGGTCTTTCTCCATTCTATAGTAAGAATATAATAGTGAGCACTTTGAATACAGTGTTTGACATGAAAACAAATGAAAATGCCAGGGAGGGTAGGAACCAAAGTGTTCACAAGTGTTTCCTAGGAGACCCAATAACATTGAATGTTTTCTCTTAGCTACTTCGTGTAGGTAATATATTCATACTTTGTGTATTCCTTTGGTTTAGAAGATGCTGTTGCACACAAAACACATTCAGATGTAGGTCTACACCCTCACCGGTGTTACTAGGCTGTATTAGCTAGTAGCGTTTTCTCTGGCTAAGTACATTTATTAGCTAACTAGTGATTAGCATTAGCGATTAACATTAGCGGCTAACAAGATTTAGGCCCAACTTACTAAGAAAAGGCAAACTAGCTGTTTGTAGATGTAAGGAACACAAACTAATAGTGTAATTATAGAACGCTAGTGGATTTATATTAAGAAGCAAAGTGACAACAGTATCATTGTCATCAACATTTTTGCATGTGCTGCATTGACCATGTAGAGACTGAATGAAAAGTGTGTTGTTGTCGAGGAGGAACAACAAATGCACTCCTTGAGTGACAGGGGGCGGGGCTAGGTCTGTGTGGAATGCAGCATGGAGATAGATGACTCAAGTGGTGAAGTAAACTATGAAAATGGTAGTTACACTCGGCGTATCACATTTAGCAAACCAAACATTCAAATACAGTCTGTCATGCAGGTGAAAGAGGACCCAAAAGCGACTTAACAGAAACAGAGTTTATTTAAATCCAAACAGGGAATAACAAAAATCCTCTAGTCTGTAAAATAACTAGAGAAGCGTGCATCAATACGCAGGCCGTTAAGAGCCACCTGCTCACACGCAGCATCTGATGAAGGCAAAAACACGACAGGACAGGGCGAAACACAATCACAGCATGGTGAATACAAAACAAGGAACCGACAGGAACGGATCACAAAGGAATAAATAGGGACTCTAATCAGGGGAAAGGATCAACAGGTGTGGGAAGACTAAATGATTTTGGGAGCAGGAACGGAACGATAGAGAGAAGAGAGAGCAGAGTGAAAAGAGAGAGGGGTAAGGAGGGAAAGAACCAAATAAGACCAGCAGAGGGAAACGAATAGCATGGGGAGCACAGGGACAAGACATGATAATAAATGACAAACATGACACAGTCATAGAAGGTAAAGTTCAAACCCAAAAACCGTGCATCAATACCGGTTAATCGTAAAATACGCTACCGCCCAGCCCTAGTCTCCACTTCTGTTTTTCAGAGGAAAATAAAGTTAGGTTGACAATACTGTATCCCTGAAAACCAGAAACATCCACTTTATGCTAATGCCGCTAAGGGTGCGCACACACACACACGCACTCTGATCTTTATCCCTCAACAGGTTTTCACGAGTAAAACCTTTGTGTGCGTGTATATTTGCACCTGTGTGCGACAGATATAGGGGTTATAAATCATTTTCTCAGTGAATGAGAGCACACGTTTTGTGTTTTCCCTGCCTTTTTTCTCTCTGTGAGGAGATATATGGTGATGGCGTATCTCGGCAGTGGAAATTGATGCTAGTCATTATTCTTTATGATGCTGTCCACTTGTCATGGTGTGTCGCCATCTTCACAGACAGATCAGACATGCCTTTTTGTTGGACGCTGACAGATAGGAACCATCAGTGAACAGCCATGTAGATGCAGTGCATACTGTATGCATGTTTGAGTAAGTGTTGGTGTGTGTGCAATGTTGTGTGTGTCGTGACATGAAAGTGAGGACACCATTTTGCACTCTCGCATTTGTATTTGTAATTGGTAGGTTTCTGGCATTTTCACTCATCTGACACTCAACAGAGCTGTGTGTGTGTATCTCAATTATTTCAGCCACACCCATTTCTGACAGATGTATACAATCGAGCACACAGCCATGCCATCTCCATACACAAATATTGGCAGTAGAATGGCCTTCCTGAAGAGCTCAGTGACTTGCAACATTGCACCGTCATAGGATGTCACATTTCTGCCCAGCTACAGCTGTCCAGGTCAACTATAGGTGCTGTTATTGTGAAGTGGAAACATCTAGGAGCAACAACGGCTCAGCCGCGAAGTGGTAGGCCACACAAGCTCACAGAACAGGACCGCTGAAGCGCGTAGTGCATAATAACCGTCTGTCCTTGGTTGCAGATAGCCCAGAATAATCTGATCAGGGTTGTATTGAAGGTGAGAACACAACCGGTTGACTGTTGAGGCTAGGGTGTACCCGATTTGGTTTGGTTTAAAGGAATATTTACGGTTCTGTGCCCAGATATCTTTAGGGATGCACACAATCAAAGCACCAGAACAGGTATTGCTACTCCGTGCTTATACAGGTTCAGGAGTAATGTTGGGAAATGTACTTTCTTTTATTCTGGAGCCGCAGAGTGGATTGAGTTGCCTCTGCCCATAAAAACGATGTCCTCTCTGGGCAGTTAAAATAAAACAACGGTTTGTCTTCAGTGCCCATTTGAATGTACCTTACAATGTAACTGAAATAATGAGATATTCTTCTTCTCTCTTTTTATGTTTTATTATCTTGCTGTCTTTACCGTGTGCTACCATCATTTTTTTCTGAGGGCCTAATAGAAATAAGTACCATACTTTATTGTGTGTTATCATCAATGATTTTAATCATGTGCCTGTATGGCTCTTTCAAGTTTTATGTTTCCTTGTTTTTTTTAAAAGGTCAAATTAATGAACTAAACCTTCCCTACCGAGTTCCAAACTGCTTCTGGAAGCAAAATCAGTATTCCTCTGGAGCTTCCTGAAATAGGTTTCCATGGCCGAGAAGCCGCGCACAAGCCTAAGATCACCATACGCAATGTTGTAAAGCTTGCGCCATTGGACTCTGGAGCAGTGGAAATGGGTTCTCTGGAGTGATGAATCACGTTTCTCCATCTGGCAGTCTGACAAACAAATCTGGGTTTGGTGGATGCCAGCAGAACGCTACATGCCCTAATGCATAGTGCCAACTGTAAAGTATGGTGGAGGAGGTCTGGGGCTGTTTTTTCATGGTTCATGCTAGGCCCCTTAGTTCCAGTGAATGGAAATCTTAACACTACAGCATACAATGACATTCTACACAATTCTGTGCTTCCAATGTTGTGGCAACAGTTTGGGGAAGGCCCTTTCCTCTTTCAGCATGTCAATGCCCCCGTGCACAAAGCGAGGTCCATACAAAAATGGTTTGTCGAGATCAGTGTGGAAGATATTGTCTGGCCTGCACAGAGCCCTCACCTCAACCCCATCGAACACCTATGGGATGAATTGGAATGCCGACTGTGAGCCAGGCCTAATCGCCCAACTTCTGTAACCAACCTCACTAATGCTCTTGTGGTTGAATGGTTTTAAGTCAACGCAGCAATGTTCCATCTATTGGAAAGCCTTCCCAGAAGAGTGGAGGCTGTTATAGCAGCAAAGGGGGGGACCAACTCCATATTAATTCCCATTATTTTGGAATGAGATGTTTGACGAGCAGGTGTTGTGATACTTTTGGTCATGTTGTGTATTTCAAAGTAAGTATTCAGAATATTGGAATGTACATATAATGAACAAGAATATAAGCTTAACATGGAACAATTTCAACAGTTTTACTGAGATACATTTCATATAAGGAAATCAGTCAATTCATTTGGCCCTAATCTATGAATTTCACATGACTGGGCAGGGGCACAGCCATGGGTGGGTCTGGGAGGGTATAGGTCCAACCACTGTGGAGCAATTCCCAGCCAATCAGAATGAGTTTTTCTACACAAAAGGGCTTTATTACAGACAGAAATACTCATTTTCATCAGCTGTCCTGGTGGCTGGTCTCAGATGATCCCTCAGGTGAAGAAACCGGATGTGGAAGTCCTGGGCTAGTGTGGTTACACATGATCTGCGGTTGTGAGGCCGGTTGGACGCATTGCCAAATTCTCTAAAATGTCGTTGGAGATGGCTTATGATAGAGAAATTAACATTACATTCCCTGGAAACAGCTCGGGTGGACATTCCTGCAGTCAGCATGCAAATTGCATGCTCCCTCAAAACATCTGTGACATTGTGTTGTGCACATTTTAGAGTGGCCCTTTATTGTCCCCAGCACAAGGCACACCTGTGTAATGATCATGCTGTTTAATCAGCTTCTTGATATGCCACACCTGTCACGTGTGGCATAACAAAGTTGGGCAAAAAAAAGGGAAA
>NC_060193.1:27847644-27855144 GCF_021184085.1 Oncorhynchus gorbuscha | reverse complement strand
TGTAAGACGGAGGAGGGTGCATGATAAACAGAGTCCAGTCTCTGTAAGACGGAGGAGGCTGCATGATAAACAGAGTCCAGTCTCTGTAAGACGGAGGAGGCTGCATGCATATACACCAAGTCACCAATAAACAATTACAGAGAGGAAAGCCATAAGCGGGAAGCTGGCCTTGTTACGAAAACAAAAACCCAATTTCAATTCAAGCTTCCTCACAAGATTATCCATATGAACATACCTAGGTACTTGTTGTATGACACCTTTTCAATGGATAAGCCACCAGATGTGACAATGCTCAACCTTCTCTGGCAGAGTTCGAGCTCCGGTAAATGTCATGAATTTAGTTTTCATGTACATCCAAGATCCAGTTTGAGACCATTAAAGGGAGACCTGCAGTGACCGAAAAGCAGTCTGGAGCTCTTCAACAGCCTGAACCAGAGAAGGAGCACATGAATATGTGACTGTATCATCTGCTGGTTGCTTCCCATTTCCCAAATCATTAACAAACTTTGAGGACAACACAGGAGCTAAAATGGAACCCTGGGCCACGCCTCTGTTAATTCATCTCAAGAAAGCTAGACTTGTGATTGTCTGTTGGTTTAGGAACTATCGTTCTAACAGAACACAATGTACTGCCCCTTGACTGAGACCAATGTTACTGAGTACTCGCAACAATTCATGGTCAACTGATTCAAATGCCTTTGATAAATCCACAAACAGAGCAGCACAAAGTAGCTTTTTATCAAGTGCATTAATGATGTCGTTTGCCACGGCCGTAGGTGCAGTTGTGTGTGGTGCTCTGCCCCGATCTAAAGCCAGACTGAACCCCACTCAGTATGTTCTTTTCAATGAAGACATTTGGTAACTGTGAGTCCACTAGGGATTGATAGACTTTGGCCAGGATAGGGAGCTTGGAGACAGGACGATAGTTATTAGCATCTGACAGATCTCCACCATTTCAGTAGCGGGAGGACATCAGCTGATTTCCAAAACGCTGGGTATGGAATTGGCCAAGAGACTCAAGTTGAAAATGTGAGAGCCACCGCTTCAGTAATATCATCATCTGCTATCTTCAAGAGGTAGGGATCCAGGTCGTCTGGACCTGCAGACTTTTTAGTGTCTATTGCCTTCAGTGCTTTGTAGACCGCAGCATGAGAAACAGGCTCAAAGTTTCAACGGTTCACATAAGGGCCTATATCATAGTTTGTTGATCTTGTTCATTCTCAACCGTATTCCTGGTCTTAGTGTTGACTTTGATCTTCATCTTTGTCTTTTGCTTTGTTTTTTCCCCCTTATATCCTGTGATTCCGACTTTCCCCTGGAAATACAGTAAGACATACAACACATTTAATTAGGAGCATTTTAACTAACTCATTTTCTTTTCTCTTCCCTTTCCGGTGATGTTCCTTCCACCTGGCGACCACCTTGAAAACATCTAAATTAGGTAAGTCATTAAATACATTGTACGCATTTTACACGGAATGGCCAAAAGATGCATGCGGTTGGCCTGTGATACACCCTCATCTGGGAAAGGCTGGAACTATCTACAGTTGTAAGCCACGGAAAGGAAGTACAGAGACAGACGTAGACCTGGGCACACGTCATCCAGGCTTTGGCGATAGTGAGACATTTCCTTAGGCTCGAGGACTTTTTATAATAGGATTCTGTCGTTTTCAAGGGGCGAAGACAATGGATGACATATCTATGTGGCTAGGGAATGGAAAAGTGGGGAGAATTGAATCCGGCTTAAAGAAACTAGTTTAATTACAGATCCAAGTCCTTTGCTAAGTTCTTTGACAATCCCCTGAGTTTTTCTGTGAAACGGTTAAATTTGGTCTGTGTTCTGACAATGATTTAGCTACTGCTTCCACTACATTTAATTATGTAAAAAGTCTTGATTATGAAAAATGTGAGGGCTACAGAGACCGCCGTTGAGAAGTACAAATATGATTAATTATGCATAATGAAGTGCGATTGCGAAGTGTTGCAGCTTGCACATTTTCTCAGCAAATACTTTTTATTTCTTCATGAGACTGCTCCGTGTATCACGTCTTAATATTCAAACGTTTTGCTAAATTAATGAGAGCAGTGGTTATGATGGGTCAAGAATGTTTTTTGGGAAAATCCCACAGGCATGCAGAATTTAGGACATCTTGTACCAGCATCTCAGTAACGGAGATGCTTGTGATTTAGTCAAATCAAATTTGATTTATCACATACACGTGTTTAGCAGATGCTATTGCGGGTGTAGCGAAAAGCTTGTGTTTCTAGCTCCAACAGTGCAGTAATATCTAACAATTACACACAATCTAAAGTAAAGGAATGGTATTAAGAGTATATAAATATTTGGACGAGCAATGTCAGAGCGGCATAGTTGAAAATACAGTAGAACAGGAGAGAATACAGAATATACATATGAGATGAGTAATGCAAAATATGTAAACATTATTTAATGGACTAGTGTCCATTATAAAAGTGGGCAGCTTCCTCTAATGGGCAGCTGCCTCTACTGTGCTAGTGATGGCTATGTAACAGTCTCTCAGTCCCAGCTTTGATGCACCTGTACTGACCTCGTATTCTGGATGATAGCGGGGTGAACAGGCAGTGGCTTGGGTGGTTGTTGTCCTTGATGATCTTTTCGGCCGTCCTGTGACAGTGTGCGCTGTAGGTGTCTTTGATGGCAGGTTGCTTGCCCCCGTTGATGCGTTAGGCTGATTGCACCACCCTCTGGAGAGCCCTGCGGTAGCGGGTGGTTCAGTTTCCATACCGGGCAGTGATACAGCCGACAGGATGCTCTAAATTACCTCGCCACTACCTCAACTTGTGAAATATGTTAGGAGAACAAGAAGATTCCACTCTTCATTTCCCCTGTCACATCATTTTGCATTATGAAGTTTACCGGTAGTCCCCAGTTACAGGGTGTTTGTTTAGAAGCACACAACCACGAGAGACAGGAACCTTGTGAGTCACTCACTGTTGTGAAGCACACGCCAGGTGATCTAGTTACAGTATGGAATTCACAACTAAATGTTTGCCAGCTAGATATCTTAAAGCTATTAAGTTAACTGTCTAAAACGTGCTAAAAATCATCAAGCATTCGCTTGCTAACAGCAGAGAATCCCCTCCTGGATCAAGGGCCTTGCTGTCTAATATTGGTTTTGTGCATGCAGCAAACTGTGACTTTGCATTTTTGAGTTACTTGTATACATGTGTAGTTTAGGTCAAAGACTAAATGTTCGCAAAGCGCTTGCTAGCATTTAGTTCTTATTCTCTATGGGATTGTAAAAGTGGTCCTTCTGTAGCTCAGTTGGTAGAGCATGGCGCTTGTAACGCCAGGGTAGTGGGTTCGATCCCCGGGACCACCCATACGTAGAATGTATGCACACATGACTGTAAGTCGCTTTGAATAAAAGCGTCTGCTAAATGGCATTTTTTTTTTTTTTTTTTTTTTTTTTTTTTTTTTTTTTACTTGTTAGCATTGCTAACCTTTCGGATTACAGAGTATCCCTTTGGTTTGAAAACAGAGTCCCCTCAGTGCTGGTATTACTGAATATCCCGGTATCACTATCTGGATACCGCCCAAGCCTATTGTTGTTGTTGTTGGGACACACCTCATCTCTATTCCTACTTTTATTCATACTCAGTGCACATAACATCATGCTTGTCATTCAAATATGTACTAGTCTGCAACCCAATCTACAACACATCACCCTTTCTCTCCTCCCTCCGTCCCTTGTCTTCCCCCTCTCCCTTTCTTACTCACACAACGGCAAATTGCTCATCTGTCTTTCTCCCTTTCTCCCCATCTCTCTTCACTTTCATTATTCCCTTCTCTTTCTCTTTGTGCTTTTGTATTCATGAGACATCCTTTTTTCCCTTCCTCCGTCTCTCAGCCCTGTTTTACATACCATCTCTATGCTTATCTGAGGAGACATGTACTATTATGATACACTTCCTTCTTCCGGAAAAGAGAGGGAGAATTCCGTTTATGCGGCACCTTTGCCACCAAAATCTCATGTGTTCAAATGAAAGGTTCTTATTTAGGCTGTTGTCACGCGGCTATTTTGAAGACCCGAGCCTGCATAGATTCACGAGGTCAGCCGTGGTTCCTTCTGTAAATGGAGGTGTTTACACATTTCTCTCTACATGTGCTCTTAGCTTCCCGTGTCTCTGAGACGAGAGGCTGCTGATGTGTGTGGGAACTCTGGCTGCTCAAATCTAAAATGGCCGACCTTGTCGTTAAACATGTTTTCGTTTTTTTTCCCCTTTGGGTTGAATATACCTAAATACCTGTTCTATGGCAAGAGGGGAGAAATGGCAGGAAAGAGTGCAGAGAGGGTTAAATTGCCAGGATGAGATCGTTTTGTAGATTGCAAAGAAGCAGGGAGCAAAAGAAATGGGGAAAGAATGTAAGAGAGAGAAAGTAATAGCAGGGTAAAAGAGACCGAGGCTAGAGCACTTCAGTCCAAATAAGTGAGGTAGACATTGCAATTTCAGGTGCATTTCACCGCTGAAAGCCTGCTACCATCTCCAAGAGTCAACCTACAAAGCCCTCTCATTTTTAATCTCACTAGTCATTGTTATTGATGCTCCCTGCAAGCTACCCCCATGTTCTTTCGGTGGGGAATGGGAATTTAGCATTCTAAAGACCTCAGCATGTTAAAAAAAACACTCGAAACACGGGCTCAGCAGGGGGCTGTGTATATTACACCCCAAATGGAGGCGCAAATTACAGTTGCTGAGGTATTCCCGAGCTTTAATAGCCGGCGGGTAGGCGTACGTTCTCTGTAAGCGCGGGGCTCTGTTCTCGCCTCTGTTTCACAGGCCTCCCCATGATTGACAGTCAAAGGGAGGTGGGAGGGGTTTACATACCTCGTCCCAGCATCAAACAGAGCTCCAACGCGCTCCTGCGCTTTAATCATCTCCTACCCCCCTGTAGAGGGAACGTCCTCGGGGAAGTGGGGACACAGTTCACCGTAACACCGGTGCACAAACTGTTTGTCAATAAAAAAAATGGGGTCTTGTGGGATTCTCCCGTTGTGCTATTCTTCCTTTTTCCTCTTTCCAAGTGAATTATTTGTGGTTATTGCACCCCCCCCCCCCCCCCCACGGGTTTCTTTACCTCTTCTATTCGCTCGTTCAGAGGGATATAGGCGCCTGTCTCCCTCCACAGTGTCTCTGCATCCAATTCGGGAAAGAACGTCGACAAAAGTCAACCTTACATTTACATTTAAGTCATTTAGCAGACGCTCTTATCCAGAGCGACTTACAAATTGGTGCATTCACCTTATGACATCCAGTGGGACAGTCACTTAACAATAGTGCATCTAAAACTTAGGGGGGGTGGGGTGAGAGGGATTACTTAACCTATCCTAGGTATTCCTTAAAGAGGTGGGGTTTCAGGTGTCTCCGGAAGGTGGTGATTGACTCCGCTGTCCTGGCGTCGTGAGGGAGTTTGTTCCACCATTGGGGGGCCAGGGCAGCGAACAGTTTTGACTGGGCTGAGCGGGAGCTGTACTTCCTCAGTGGTAGGGAGGCGAGCAGGCCAGAGGTGGATGAACGCAGTGCCCTTGTTTGGGTGTAGGGCCTGATCAGAGCCTGGAGGTACTGAGGTGCCGTTCCCCTCACAGCTCCGTAGGCAAGCACCATGGTCTTGTAGCGGATGCGAGCTTCAACTGGAAGCCAGTGGAGAGAACGGAGGAGCGGGGTGACGTGAGAGAACTTGGGAAGGTTGAACACCAGACGGGCTGCGGCGTTCTGGATGAGTTGAAGGGGTTTAATGGCACAGGCAGGGAGCCCAGCCAACAGCGAGTTGCAGTAATCCAGACGGGAGATGACAAGTGCCTGGATTAGGACCTGCGCCGCTTCCTGTGTGAGGCATGACCAAGAGAACGCATGGAGAGCTGAAAGATGCTAACAGAAAGCTAGTAGCTTTTTTTTCCCCCGAGGAACTTGTCGTTGTAAAGGCAAAAGACAAATCTCCTTGGACCTCTGACACAGCCCATAGAGAAACCAGCGTCGCTCCCATGTAACTGCACAGTAGATCGTCCATGCAATAATGCAGGTCGTAATGGCAGAGTGAAAGGGAGAGAAAGAAAGAGAGAGAGAGTTGTGGCCTGCAGGTAGCATGGTGGTGGTGTCAGTGGTGCTTTAAGTGACCCTGCTATCTCTATTGCATTAAACACTCTCCTGCTATCTGCTCCAAGCCCCCGAGCCTCACTCCCCTACAATCCTCAGTTAAGTTGCTCTAAATTCTTAATTAGCTCTTTAACTTTTTGTTGCAAAAGGGTCGGTGGTGCACTTGCATATGAACACGTCATAAGCCATGGCAAGGCATTTTTAGAATGACAGGAAACGAGCTTTAACACGGCTAAATATTCTCTCAGCCTCATGGCAAAATGTGGAGAAAAGCACGAGGATAGCTATAAAACTGCACATTTTTCTCTTTGCCCCGTGGCAAAATGTGTAGAATTGGATGAAGGTAGCTTTCTCCCCTACCCCTCTTTCATCCCTCCATCTCTCTCTCTCTCTCTCCCCCCTCCCTGTGAGTGGTCTAGTCAGTGTGCTGACATGGCAGTGGGTTGAGTAAGGGAGGGCTGGCTTGTGTCGTGGCGCCTCTAAACTGGTGGTGTCGTGGAGTGACGCTACATTAAGTCACCATCTGTTGAGATCCAGTTACAGGTATTTAATCTGGCAGAACCCATTAGGCCTGTTAGGCTGTCGGACACGACCGCGTTGCCGCCTCCTCTTCCTCTGGGGGAGCGACGAGAGAGGGAGGGAGGGAGAGAGAGCGAATAAGAGAGAGGAGAGAGAGAGGGAGGGAGGGAGGGAGAGAGGGAGGGAGGGAGGGAGGGCGAGAGAGCGAGAAAGAGAGAGAGGGAGGGAGGGAGGGAGGGAGGGAGCGAAAGAGAAAGAGAGGAAGGGAGGGAGGGAGGACAGCGGGAAAGAGAAATACAAGGGAGGGAGAAATGGGGAGGGAACGGGAAAAATATGATACAAATATGATACAAGGAGAGAGAGAAGGGGAGAGGGGTTGAGGGAGATGGAGGGATGGGGGTGGGAGAGAAGGAGAGAGAGAAGGAGAGAGGGGGTTGAGGGAGATGGAGGGATGGGGGTGGGGGTGGGAGAGAAGGAGAGAGGGGGTTGAGGGAGATGGAGGGATGGGGGTGGGGGTGGGAGAGAAGGAGAGAGAGAAGGAGAGAGAGGGGTTGAGGGAGATGGAGGGATGGGGGTGGGGGTGGGAGAGAAGGAGAGAGAGAAGGAGAGAGAGGGTTGAGGGAGATGGAGGGATGGGGGTGGGAGAGAAGGAGAGAGGGGGTTGAGGGAGATGGAGGGATGGGGGTGGGAGAGAAGGAGAGAGAGAATGAGAGAGGGGGTTGAGGGAGATGGAGGGATGGGGGTGGGAGAGAAGGAGAGAGAGAAGGAGAGAGGGGATTGAGGGAGATGGAGGGATGGGGGTGGGAGAGAAGGAGAGAGAGAAGGAGAGAGGGGTTGAGGGAGATG
>NC_060193.1:27840144-27842644 GCF_021184085.1 Oncorhynchus gorbuscha | reverse complement strand
AGCAGTGGCGGTGACAGGAATAAAGACAAGGGATGGAAATTGGCCTTAATAACATGCATGCAGTTCTACAGGCTTGGGCCATGCTGTAATCAAACGCTATGAGTGAAAGACATCGGGGAGGGAGGGCGAGAGAGAAAGCTGAGCGAGAGAAAGACAGGGTCGTGTGCTACTCATTTGGGAGTAAGACTGGGGCTGGGTTGAAAGTGAGTGATGAAAGCGGGAGAGTGACCAACAAAATGGGAGCATGCAGATAGAAAATGGTGGCTGTGAAGGATAAGAGACGTGGGCTGAATCTGCCAAGTGGACTACGCTGCAACACTGGCGACGCTTATAGACGGATACTGATTGGGTGTTGATCATCTCTCGATCCCTATTGGGGGAGTAAGCCAGCGGCCTATCAGAGAGAGGACACATACAGTATCTCGACGGGAGAGAATACTAATACAACAGAAGTATGTGGCCAGACTATAAAGAACTCGATCCTTATGTTTAGACCCCAGAGCATCCATTCAAATCCTCTTTCAAACTCGTCTCAACAACATCAACAAAGCTCCTCGTCCATATCTGCCTTTCCCAAAAGGACACCGTGCAAAAGCAACAACAATGGCAGACATTTTGTACAAATGTCCTCCGCAATCCTCCAGCCCTGACTGTGACGGACTTGGGTCTCTGCAAAGTGAATAGTGAGCAACCAGGACAGAGGCCAAATACTCATTGGCAGCGGGATCACAGGCGGTACATGACAAACGGCCGTGTCATGCATATTGTTGAGACGAGGCGGTCCTGTGCCACACTGCTGTTCGGTTAAGACAGTCAAGTATCTGTGAGGAAAGCATGGGGAGGGAGGGAGGGAGATGCAGCTTGGAGCCCCACCTTTTTCTTTCTCTCTCCCAGTTACGATCTTTCGATCTCTCCCTCGCTCACTCTCTCCCGCTTCCTCTCTCTCGCTCCCATTTCTCTTCCTCCCTCCATCTCTTCTGTGCATCTCCCCCCTCTTTCTCTCTTGTTCCCCCTCTGCGTCTCCCCCTTCCTCTCTGTCTCCCTCTCTCCCCCTCTCTCTCTCTCTCTCTCTCTCTCTCTCTCTCTCTCTCCAGTTGAGCTAACAGGCATGTTCTGTTTCTGTTCACGTCCTAGGGAACACAACTCACACACCCTTTTACTCCTTCTTTTATTCACTGTGTACTGTCATCCTAAGTACACAATTGCACGGGCTTTTACACAACCAAACATCCACCTACACGCAGGTCCTCGGCGTATTTTAGCATAAACACAAAATGTCATTTCAGCTTTTCTCTCATCCCGAGCTGGAGTGGCGACATACAACTACACTACCCACGATTCCCTGCCTACATCCCTCCATGTTGCTGTGTAGTTAAGTAGATCCGGACCCCGTTCCCTTCCTCCTTTCCTCTCTCCTTCCCTCCATGCACTGGGAAAGGGACTTGGGAAAGGGACTGCACTCCCTCGAATGAGTCTCTTACTCATTCTTCTTCAATCACTGTGCGGATCACTGTGTAATAAAACAATTGGAGAACATCTCAATACCCCCAACCAGCTTGTCACACTGAGGCTGCAGTTTTCTAGTCTAGACCAGTCTTGTGCTGTGTGGAAACAGTTAATGGTGCATAGTAAGAAGGGGATGGACTGTTCTGTGGGAATGAGTGCTCAAAGGTTTTTTTAGGTACTCCAGGTAGTTCTCTTTCCATCCCTTCTTTTCTCCTGTACTCTGATCTTTTTGTGATTAGTGAGCCCTTTTCCCTCCTGGTGTTCTCTGTCTCTACCCCTCCTTCTTTCTCTCTTGTACCCCTTCCTCTCTTTCTGCCCCATGTCTCTCACTCTCTCACTCCTCTGCACTCTCGCTCTCCCTCGTCATCTCTCCTCAATTCTCCATCCTTTCCCATTCTCTATCGCTCTACTCTACTCTCTCGCTCTCACTCTCTCTCTCGCTCTCTCTCTCTCTATCTCTATCTCTCTCTCTCTCTCTCTCTCTCTATCCCTCTCTCTATCCCTCCCTCTTTCTTTCTCTATCCATCTACCCCTCTCTCAATCTATCTCTATCCCTCTCTCTCTTACTATCCCTCCCTTTTTCTCTCTCTCCCTCTCTCTCTCTCGCTCTCTCTCTCTATCCCTCTCTCTATCCCTCTCTTTCTTTCTCTATCCCTCTCTATCCCTCTCTCTCTTACTATCCCTCCCTTTTTCTCTCTCTCTATCCCTCTCTCTCTCTATCCCTCTCTCTTTCTTTCTCTATCCCTACCTATCCCTCCCTCTCAATCTATCTCTATCCCTCTCTCTCTATCCCTCTCTTTCTTTCTCTATCCCTCTCTTTCTTTCTCTATCCATCTCTATCCCTCTCTCTCAATATATCTATTCTCTCATTCTCTCTCTCTCCCCCTCTCTCTCGTTTTCTCTCTCTCCCTCTCACTCTCCCTCTCTTCCTCCCTCTCTCTCTCTCTCTTTCTCTCTCTCTCTCTCTTTCCTGCTCTCTCTCTCGTTTTCTCTC